>NC_056733.1:772778834-773046588 GCF_019279795.1 Protopterus annectens
AGTTAAAATGTGAGGGGCCCCAACAGTGAACTACTTCCATCCAACTAGGAACCAAACACAATGAGGCCAAAGCGATTCATACACTTAATCAGTAACCTCTGCAGACAAAGTAATGGGATATTTCTTGAACCATTTAGCAGAAAAAAAAATCCTTTGTTCTCAAACATTACCTATACTGATTGACAGCCAAGCTAATATAGGACAAGTGGCTCCATGGCAGAGAAATAAAAAATATGATAACAGCAAATACTGAAACCAGAAGAGGGCTGATGAAAGAATAAGCAGAAAACACAGTTCCATACAGTCAGAACTAAATATGAGAAGCTCACTGCACAGCCATGCAAAGACCACCACCAAACTATGAAAATATTTATTAAGCCAAACATAAAACAGTCTTCACTATTTAAAAAAAATGCCAGTAGTCTGAACCAGAGAGCCGCGACTAGCACTGGATCTCTTAAGGGGTCTTAAATGATCAGGTAATTAACTGTTACATCAAGACACCAACGAGAATACAAATGCAATACCCAAGGACTGAAACATGCATTATGTTCCCAGAAGTCACATACACTGCATACATTCAGTAAAACTCCCAAAAGATTAGTTTTAAACCCAGACTACAATAGTAGTGTCTAGAAGGAATCTTAAAATTTGTAAGAAAACACTCCACTCCACAATAAATGTATTTGTCTACAAGACATACAGTGGATATAAAAAGTGTGGGGGGGCAGGGGATTGAAGGAGGGCTAGCACATGCAGAGTCATGCTGTGAAGTTTGTCTGACGTTAGGAAAGCCCTGGCCTGGAGGTGATCTATCCTGGCCCCTATGAAGTCTAACACGAACAGGCTGGAGGAAGGACTTTGGCATTTATGGTTATCCCCAACTGGGGTGACATCCAGAGGAAGAAATCCCTGGCTAGAGAAAGTAGATGCCTGGTGGGGGCAGTGAGGAGCCAGTCGTCTAGGTACGGGACGACCTGTATGCCCTGGAGCCTCAGGTGGGGCGCTACAACTGCCATGACCTTTATGAATACCTTTGGGGCTGTGGTGAGACCTAAGGGTAGGACCCTGAACTAGTAATGACTGGCTCCTAGCCAAAAGCGGAGAAACCTCCTGGACCATCTTTCCATGAGAATATGGTAGTATGCATCCTTGAGGTCTATGGAGCACATCCAGTCCTCCCCTCCTGCAAGAGGGGCAAGATGGACTGAATTGTTACCATCCGGAATTTCTCTTTGGCAATGAAAAGGTTCACTGTTGAAAGGTTGAGAATCGGCCTTAAGTCTCCCGTCTTTTTTGGCACCAGAAAGAACCTGGAGTAGATGTCTGATCCGGACTGGTCTGGGGGCACATGCTGGATTGCTCTTTTTTCTAACAGCTTTTTTATTTCCAAAGCCGCGGCCTCCCTTTGAGTGGGTGGGACATCTGGGAGGCATCCTTAGTAAGGAGGCTTGTTGATTAAGGGGATTGAATAACCTCTGGATATTATCTGAAGCACCCAGCGATCTGTTGTGATGGACTCTCATTGAGCCAGGTGCCTTGAGAAGCACCCCCCCCCGACTGACTCCAGAGAGGAGCAGTCGGCCAACCCCTCAGGGCTGTTGCGCGGGTCGGTCGGAAAAGGGTTACTGTGACCCGAAGTTCTTCGGTCCCCCTCTGCCTCTGGGCTAGCGTCCACCTTGTCCCCCTCTGCCTCTGGGGGAGGAGTCCTGAGCGTTCTGAGCCTGCTGAGAATTCTGGAACCACATCTTCTTCTGCCCTCGCTGGTTCCTAGAAAAAGACCTTTGAGGGGTAGAGAAGCATATTCAGACAGCTGACAGCATTTTCCCGTCTTTCTCGCTCTGGACCAGCATCTCGCGGACGGTCTTCCCGAAGTGGGTCGACCCATCAAAGGGTGCATTTGTGAAGGATGCCTTGAAGGGTTCTGAGAAATCGCAAAGTCAAAGCCAAGCATGACGCCTTAAGGCGATACCGGACATGCTAGCTCTAGCGGCTCCTTCCGTGGCATGGGAAAATAGCCGCATAGAAGTATTGGACACTGACTTGAGAGTGGCCATACGAGCCAAGAAAGTCCGCTTATCCTCGGCTGACATGGACTCTGGTGGAGACTCAGCGTATTCCTTAACCAGGTCCTGCTGCAGTCTGATTACATGGGCCAAGTAATTCAGCGCCCTTATAGAAAAGGTAGCTGAAGCAAAAGTCCGCTTTCCAATATGGTCCACTGCCCGAGACTCCTTGTCAGGGGGACTGAGAACCTTATCGGACCTTCTAGGTATTGGCTCTACAGTGTCCGGCTCCTTCCACGCCCTGGTGTTAATCAGGTTGACCAGGGGGTCGGGCTGGGGGGGGGGCACCCAAGAGGTAGATAGGCCTGTGTCGAATGCCTCCAGGAATACCATGTCGTCCGAGGAGGGTTTTTGGGCGGACCCCCCCCCCTTTGGCAGAGTATTTCCATAATATCTTCAAAGAAGACAGTGTCGGAGGGTGATTTGGGGGAAACCCCCCCTTCCTCCAAATCAGTATCCTCGGTGAGGGACTTGGGGGAGTCCAAGTGCCTCCTTTTGCACAGTGAGGAACCTCCTTGGGGGGACTGCCTGAGGGGGGCTCACCCACGGATTCATGTTCCTTCATGGGAACTGGCTGAGGCATCAACGACACAGGCTGTCCCTGGGGGGACTGGATGATGGAGGAAAAACTGAGGTGCAAGGGAGCGGGGGCAGACCCTGAGGAAAAAGTGATGGGTCTCAATCCTCCAGAGAGAACCCTCTCCACCACAAACACCGAAGAAAGGTGGCCGGGGCCCTCAGATCTGATGAGGGGATCGGCGCCGAAGTGATCGGACCAGAGAGGATGGCGTGCTCCGACCGCAAAGGAGCCAAAGAGAGACACACCCCCTTGGATCAGACGCCCAGCTCTCGGCTCCGAGAGCTCGGATCCAAAAGCGGATCTGATAAGCTCGAGGGCATGGCCGGCGTCAAGGTAGTAATAACCATTGGCGCCGACCCCCTGGCTCCAGAGCTCCTCGGATAAAAAGACTCCAAAATCCGGTGGTGGATCGGAAAAGGAGCTATCGGGGCTAACAGTTGAGCTGAACCCCCCCCCCCCGGGGGGGGGGGGGGAGCAGCACTCCCATCTGCAGCTGAGTTTGCAAAAATCGACACATCATCCGGTCCATATCTGCCTCCGAAATGCTTCGAGTAGACCTGGAGGAAGCAGACGACAACCTCGAGGCTGGTCTGATCTCCTCCTCCAGCTAGAAACGTGGCGAACTGAGACATGGGGAGGAAGGCTTGGACACTCTTAAAGGAGAAGGGAACACCTTCGTGGGAGGGGCCAAGGGGTCCAATTCTCTCTCTCTCTCCCTTCTCCCTTTTTTATCTTTCTTGGCCTCTCATTCTCCCTTTTTTATCTTTCTTGGCCTCTCGTTCTCCCTGAGACAAGGTGGAAGGGTGAATCCCAGACAGGGGAAGAGGGCCAGTCGGCTGGGCAGCCTTAGCTGTCACTACCGAGAAGGAAGAGAAGAAGCTGATTCCGCGGGTAGAAGACCCACCAGAATCAGCTTGTTCTTCCTATCCCTTAAGGCTGGAGGGTTAAAGGCCACAGAAATCTGGCAGCCCTAGGAAAGATGCGTAACCCCTAAGCAAATCACACACTGAGTGTGGCCATCCACTGGCAACAGCTTATGGCCACACTCAGAGCATTTAGAAAAGGCCACTGTGGCTTTCAGCCATACCAAAAGCACATACACAGCCACACACGTGCACCTGAAAGAGGGAAAAATAGGGGCCTACAAAAGGATGAGAAACTACCAAAGGTAAAGGGGAAATAAAAGCTAGGTAGAAGGAAAACCCGTAGAAAGGTATTAAAATACACACACACCAAGTAAAGAAGACCAAAACAGAAGTTTGAAGAAAAAAAATTGCTAAACTTGCCTGGAGCTCTAAGAATCCCGTGCTTGGCAAAGCCGCGGCAAAAGAGATCTGAGGATTGGAAGGAGGTTGCAGTGAAGTATGGGTAAGGGGAGAAGCTTGGAGCTCAGATCTTTTTGCTTGGTATGCTGCTGGCTCGGATCCGTGTCGGATCCGTAACCCACAGGTTGCTAATCAAATGAAGTTAATTACTTCAGATCAATACATCAAGTCTCCCAAAAGCATAAGGGAATGTGTGTTATGGCCTGAGACCAAGGCTGAACTTTTTGGTCACAATTCCAAAAGGTACGTTTGGCGCAAAAACAACACTTCGCATCACCAAAAGAACACCATTCCCATGGTGAAGCATAGTAGTTACAGTATCATGCTTTAGGGTTGCTTTTCTTCAGCTAGAACTGAGGCTTTAGTCAAGTTGGAGGGAATTATGAACAGTTCCAAATTCCAGTCACTTTTAGCCCAAAACCTTCAGGCGTCTGCTAGAAAGCGGACGATGAGGAATTCCACCTTTCAACACGACAATGACCCCAAGCACACATCCAAATCAACAAAAGAATGGCTTCACAGAAGAAAATTAAAGTTTTGGAATGGCCTGGCCAGAGCCCAGACCTAAATTCAATAGAAAATCTGTGGGTAACCTGAAGAGGGCTGTACACAAGAGATGCCCTCGCAATCTGACAAAGTTGGAGTGCTTTTGCAAGGAAGAGTGGGCACATATTGCCAAGTCAAGATGTGCCATGCTGACAGACTCCTACCCAGGACGACTGAATGCTGAAATTAAATCAAAAGGTGCTTCAAAGTATCAGTTTAAGGGTGTGCATACTTATACAACCAGCTTATCATACTTTTTTTTATTTTTTATATTTTTCTAACAGATTTGTTTTTCAATTGAACTATACGGGTTATAGGTCACATTAAAGGTGGGAAAAGTTTTGAAATGATTTACCGTGGTCATTTTTTTATATCACAAAAACCTGGCATTTTAACAGGGGTGTGTACTCTTTTTATATCCACTGTACACAGAATGCAGAAAGGTTCGCATACAGAAAATGTGGCAGGACAATGTCTGTTATTTTAAAAAAATTATATTAAATTAAGGATTAAGAGGCTGAAAGTGATTTGGGATTGACATAGAACTTTTACACACACACAAACAAGACTACAACTGTCAATAATCATCAACTTCTTTCGGCTGATTCCCATTAGGGGTCGCCACAGCAGATCACTTGTTTCCATTTCTTCCTGTCCTCTGCATCTTGCTCTGTCACACCAACCATCTGCATGTCCTCTCTCACCACATCCATAAACCTTATCTTAGGCCTTCCTCTTTTCCTGTAACCCAGTAGCTTCATCCTTAGCATCTTTTCCCCAATATACTCAGCATCCCTCCTCAGCACATGTCCAAACCAACGTAATCGTGCCTCTCTGGCTTTGTCTCCAAACCTTCCAACCTGGGCTGACCCTCTAATATACTTATTCCTAATCCTGTCCACCCTCGTCACACCCAGTGCAAATCTTAACATCTTTAATTCCGCCACATCCAGATCAAACTCCTGCTTTTTTGTTAATGCCACTGTCTCCAACCCATATAACATAGCTGGTCTCACTACCCTCTTGTAGACCTTCCCTTTCACTCTTACAGGTACTCGTCTGTCACAAATCACTCCTGACACTCTTCTCCACCCACTCCATCCTGCCTGTACTCTCTTCTTCACCTCTCTTCCACACTCACCGTTAATCTGAACTATTGACCCCAAGTATTTAAACTCATCCACCTTCGCCACCTCTACTTCTTGCATCCTCACCATTCCTCTATCCTCCCTCTCATTCACACACACATATATTCTGTCTTAGTCCTGCTGACCTTCATTCCTCTTCTCTCTAGAGCATATCTCCATCTCTCCAGGGTCTCCTCCACCTGTTCCCTACTCTCACTACAGATCACAATGTCATCTGCAAACATCATAGTCCACGGGGACTCCTGTCTGATCTCGTCTGTCAACCTGTCCATCACCATTGCAAATAAGAAAGGGCTCAGAGCTGATCCTTGATGTAACCCCACCTCCACCTTAAATGCATCCGTCACTCTCACCGCTGTCACACTACCCTCATACATATCCTGTACCACACTTACATACTTTTCTGACACTCTGACACTCCTGACTTCCTCATACAATACCACAACTCCTCTCTAGGCACCCTGTCATATGCTTTCTCTAAGTCTACAAACACACAATGCAACTCCTTCTGACATTCTCTGTACTTCTCCATCAACACACTCAGAGCAAAGATCGCATCTGTAGTGCTCTTTCCCGGCATGAAATCATACTGCTGATCACTAATCATGACGTCCCTTCTTAACCTTGCTTCCACTACTCTATCCCATATCTTCATGCTGTGACTGATCAATTTAATCCCTCTGTAGTTACTACAGCTCTGCACATCACCCTTATTCTTAAAAATCGGTACCAAAACACTTTCTCCATTACTCAGGCATCCTCTAACTTTCCAAGATTTCATTAAACATTCTGGTTAAAAACTCCACTGCCATTTCACCTAAACACATCCATGCTTCCACAGGTATGTCATCTGGGCCAACAGCCTTTCCAGTCTTCATTCTCTTCATAGCTGTCCTTACTTCCTCCTTGCTAATCCATTGCACTTCATGATTCACTATCCCTACATCATCCAACCTTCTCTCCCTCTCATTCTCTTCATTCATCAACCCCTCAAAGTACTCTTTCCATCTCCTCAACACACACTCCTCGCTTGTGAGTATGTTTCCCTCATTATCCTTTAGCACCTTTATCTGCTGCACATCTTTCCTAGCTCGGTCCCTCTGGCTAGCCAATCGGTACAGGTCCTTTTCTCCCTCCTTAGTGTCCAACCTTTCATACAACTCTTCATATGCCTTATCCTTGCCCTTCGCCACCTCTCTCTTTGCCATGCACCTCATCTCCTTATACTCCTTGTCTACTTTCATCATCTCTCGGACAATCCCACTTCTTCTTTGCCAACCACTTTCTCTCTATACTCTCCTGTACTTCCTCATTCCACCACCATGTCTCCTTGTCGTCCTTCCTCTGTCCAGATGTGATACCAAGCACCTTTCTAGCAGTCTCCCTTACTAGCTCTGCTGTAGTTACCCAGCTATTTGGTAACTCTTCACTGCCACACAGTGCCTGCCTTAATTCATCCCTGAACTCCACCTCACAATTACCCTTTTTCAATTTCCACCATTTGATCCTTGGTGCTGCCCTCACACTCCTCCTCCTCTTCTTGATCACCAACGTCATCCTACAAACCACCATCCTCTGCTGCCTAACTACACTTTCTCCGGTCACCACTTTACAGTCTCCAATCTCCTTCAAACTGGCCCTCCTACATAAGATATAATCCACCTGTGTGCATCTTCCTCCACTCTTGTACGTCACCCTATGCTCCTCCCTCTTACTAAAATACGTATTCACCACAGCCATGTCCATCCTTTTTGCAAAATCCACTACCATCTGACCTTCTGTATTCCTTTGTTTAACACCATACCTACCCATCAATTCCTCATCCCCTCTGTTCCCTTCACCAACATGCCCATTGAAATCTGCTCCAATCACCACTCTCTCACCCTTGGGTACAGTCATCGCCACTTCATCCAATTCACTCCAAAATTTTTCTTTCTCATCCATTGCACACCCAACTTGTGGAGCATATGCACTAACATTCATCATTACACCATCAATTTCCATCTTCATAAACATCAATCTATCCGACACTCTTCACCTCCAAAACACTTTTCGCATACTGTTCCTTCAGAATAACTCCTACGCCATTTCTCCTCCCATCCACACCATGATAAAACAATTTGAACCCACCGCCGATACACCTAGCCTTACTCCCCTTCCATCTGGTCTCTTGCACACACAATATACCAACCTTCCTTCTGTCCATCATATCAGCTAGCTCTCTCCCTATACCAGTCATACTACCAACATTCAAAGTTCCGACCCTCACTACCACAGTCCTAGATTTTCTCCTCTGTTCCTACCTTCGGCCAACAGTAGCCCAATTTCCAATAATAAAACTCCTAAAATAAAATGGTAGCTTGAGAAAGCTGGTAGATACAACTGCACTTGCAGCGAGAGAGAGAGAGAGAGACAGGGGTCTACACACACACAAAATGTGCAGGAGTTATGTAGCCTGTGAAAGATTTGGGGGGGGGGGTGAGCTGTCCAAGTTCGGCCAGCATTAAATTTCTATTGGAACAGGAAAATGGACTAGTCCTATCACATGCATGTTTTTTTTTTTTAAATGGCCAAAGAATAATCACAAGTGGAAAATGGACCAGTGCTGTCACATACATTTTTTTAATGGCCAAATATTAATCAAACGTGTAGAAGTTGTGGAAAAATGTTTTGATAAAGTAAGAAAAACTGAAATAAAATTTGTAACAAACATGGTGGAAGACAGTAAAGATGATTGGATGCTTAAGTGCACAAAGTTGACAGTATGCAAGAAAGTCACAAGTTGCAGCAAAAGGATCAGTCAGAAAAAACAGCCAAAGCAACTCAGAATTTATAACTGTGCTTAAACTAGACACCAGTACAGAGTGCAATTGCTCAGACATTTGGAATGAATCCAAAAGGGAGTAAAATGAAACAGTCCAATGTAAAATACTTAATTCAGATACCTGTGTAAAAACACTGACCCAGAAAGTGCTTACTTGAAAATACAAAAATAAAGTTCACAAAGTGATATCTGGCTTTACTATTATAAAATTCTATTGACTGCTGTGGGCTGCTTGATAGGAATTATATTCAGATATATTCAGCAAAAATATCAGAAGTGCATGCTGACAAAGTTCTAACAGTTTTCAGAAGTAAAATGAAAATAAGCTTAACAGAATGGAGAATATTTACATGATTAAGAAATAGATTATCTACAGAGTGGTGTAACAATTACTGCTGTCAAGCAAATAAAATCTACAGATGCAGAGATTCACAAGATCCTAATAAAAACATGAAGACCACTGTACCTTGCTTTCTACAAAGAAGCAGTGTCACCTTCATACCTAACCAGCTTTCCCAAGCTCAAACTCCTCCATTCACTTCCATAATGCACCAGCTTCCTTGTCTCTCCTGATATAGTTTTACGTATTTAATTTATTCCTACATATTTAATATACAGTTTAGACATGCCTTTACCATAAGATCTCAAGTGAAATTGGATTGGTCTTGCTATAGACACAAATGTATACGGAAGGGGGGAAGGTGAGCAAGAATGCTGAAGTGTATGGACATGGGACATGAGGTTCTGACACTGTACCAAGTACATAATTTCCATATTCTTCACAATCCAGCCTGCCCACTACAACATCAGGACAAAGTCACAACTACTACTGGGTAGATTTATGACAAAATACCACAGAAAATGTTGGCTCCAAAGGTTGACCTGAATCTGAAGATCACATCCACCTTATAACTTATTTTTATTATTTTTATTTATTTAATTTATTTATTTAACATTTGTTGACCGGGAATGTCCGACTAGGTTCCACAGAGCCTGTTTTCAGCGGAGGCCCGGGGAGAAATGCAAATTGTGTACAGTGGAGTCCCTTGTTTCAGGTGAAAAACATCTTCAACAGAAGAATTAATGAAAAAGGCTAAGAAAGAAAATGCTACTATTGTGGAAACGGTTTTCATTTTGTGTGGCAGAATTCTGTCATACTTCTGTTACCAAAGGGCAATGCATTCTGACAGCGAGCTGGATAGAGTGACCTTAACCACTTTTGGGGGAATTGGGTGAGGAGCAAAATAAATGGATTACTTTACTTTGGGCTTTCTGGTTTTGTCTACATAAAATTTGACTAGTCTATAATCAGACAATGCAGCTTGTAATTTCCCCCTACTGGGCAACTGGGAAAAGAAAAACAGCAAACTCCGAAATTGGTTTAGACATAAATCTTTGACTACTTTTGGCATAAAACCAGAACTGCTATGTAGACAGACTCAGTCTTTAAGAAAGACTATACCAGGGAATTAAGAAAGGCTTGTAGTTCAGACACTTCCATCAGAAGTAATCAACATCAGCACTAAAAGAATGTTTTCTGGGTCAAGGAATTAAGATCTTTGCTAGATGCATGTTTGGCAGAGTTATTTTTCCAGTGCAAAATTTAGATCCTAAGGAGGTACTGGTCCTCTTAAGGGGATATCTTCTAAAAATATGGTTAATAAGTTGGCATTGCAAACTTTTAGGGATGTGAAAAGAGAGTTTAGACCACAAAGAAAGATGCAAACAGCCACAAACTGGACCTTTATGGTTGAGTGGCTAGAGCAATTATGAAATGTATGCGTTATAGACTGAAATAACTATACTGGCACCAAGCAAGAATCAATACCCTTCTTAGATATCCACAGGGAAACAATCCATTTATCTCTGTACATCTTCCTAATACTAGGTTTTGGACTGCTGTAAGGATCTAGACCAGTCCTGATGAGTATGTTGGGTCCCTGGTTATTAATGAATGGGAGAAAATATGGTCAGCTTGACAGACTGAACATCTGGAGGAGGTTTGCTAGGTGGAAGAGTTAATAAACCTTTGTACATCCTGAGGAGAAGCTTCTTCAGAATAAAAAATACCACAGAAGCAAGAACCAAACATACTGGGGTCAAAACATGACTATAAAGATCACCTTGGCCTTGTTCACTTTGGCATAATGCAAAGACTTTATGATCAATGGAAACAGAACAGCATAAAGGAAACCAGGGAAATGTCATCTTTAAACAATCTTGGGTAGTCTGCCCCTGAGGTTCGCTTAGGAAAAAGAAAGTGCTGCACTCGGTATTGGCTGGGGATTCAAATAGGTCATAGCATAGTTTGCCCCCAGCAATGAAATACGTTCACCACTGACAGACTGACTGAAGGACAAACCACTGTTAGGTTTTTCATGACCACCATGTGAATTTGTCCGCAATAAAGCTATCCAGTCCTAGGATATGCATGGTAAAGAGAAAGCTATGAGATGATATGGTCCATTGCAATAACCTCCTGACAAAGTGATACTGAATGTGTTCCTTCTCTTTAAGTACCACAATACTGCCATACTGTTGTGGATGGCAACTGCACCCAAGAGAAGATCCTGAAGAGCTTACAACTAAGAGGATGGCCTTCACCTCCCTAACACTAATGTGAAAGGAGGCCTCGAGCTATACATGCCCCTGAACCATCTACATTAAACAATCCTCCCACTCCAAGTCTGATCTGCCCATGCTAACTGTAACTATGGGAATAGGAAGGAGAAAGGGCCAACAATGAAAAACAGTGAAACTGCATAACCATCAGCAAAGGTGCTAACTGCATGCCTGAGAAATACAACGCTGATGTACATTGAATCGGATAGCTTGTAACAATTACTGTAATCAAGGTTCACTGAAGAACCTACATACACTACGTGGCAAAATGAACTAGATAAATGGAGCTGGTAATCAGCCCAAACATCTTGAGGCATAAGGCTTCCATAGATAAGTCAAGAATTAACTGCAGTGAGGAAATTCCCTCCACTGGACTAGTGCTCTGGAGTCAGGAGATGAAAATTTCTACTTGCAATGGATTCATATGGTGCTTTGTAATATTAAATGAGATCATCAAGACAGCAGCAACAGAAAATTGAACCATGCTTGAATCAGTGACTCGGTAAGGGCAGAAGGAAAACAATCTGATCACTTAAAAAAAAAAAAAAAAAAGTTGCAGTCTCTGCCAACTAGTCAGTAAACATCAGGCTTCCCCAACAGTGCAATGGCACCTGGTTCGTTGACAGTAAGGACAGCTTCCAGATCTGCTTTTGGGGGAGTTCTTGTGCAGAAAACAGAAGAGGTGGTTAGGTAAGCCCTTCTATTTTAAAGTTGCCCAACTCCCACTTCCAGGTGGTGATGTCCCACCCACGTCACTGAGAGGGATGTCTATGTTCCCACCACATCCATCATGCATGTGTACCCCTTTGTATGCAAAGACCACAGCTATCATCACCAGCCTGGGCAGCCACAGGGTATGTCCCTCCCAACAGGCCACTGCTTTTATTGCTATGTGAGACCTCTGCTTCTCACCACATCATCAGAAACGAACAGCTGAGACTGACCCCCCCCCCCCAAAGATATGTGCCAGCCATACTCCCCTGCATTCCCCATCCCTGGGGAAAGCTGCTACTTGTTTCTAGGTTGGCTTGGATCACAGATAGAGCATTATCCCTCTACATCACTGAGAAGTTTCCATTGCCACCAAAAATTTGGTCGGCAATTCTCAGGAGTGATAAGTCCAAATAAGAGGGATCAGAACTGAAGGAAGCTCCTGAACTCCCGGACAAATTTTTGATGTAAAGATAGATGTCCTAGACATCCAAACAGCACATCCGGTGGCCTTCCAGCAGGCAGACATGGTAGGATTAACTGAACCATGACCATTTCAGATTTAATCTCATCTGACCATCAGATTCTGAAAGGGAAATAAACATACAGACACTTCGAAAATGTGGAATAATGCCCTCCCAATAAACCAAGACAGTCATCCCTGTGAGTGTCCAATTTGCTCAAAATATCTAAACTATCTTGCTTTAATAGAGTCTGTTAGTCTATTCCAGGTGTCAGCTCTTTCAGAGAACCAATTAGTACATTTTTGTCACTATGTAATCTCCATATATAATCTCTTAATTTCTCCAAATCTTTTGAGTTTCTAATACCGTGATGGGAATAGACTCCATTCTTAAGTCAAGTTCATGAAATTAGTATTGTTTCCATCTTTGTTGGCCAGAAGTGCTCTTCGCAGCACTAGCTGTGTGCCAGTAATGACCTCTCCTGCAATTCACACAGAGTTAACTGTACCGGTAACATATCTAAGTATGACTGTAAATTCTTTTTTTATAAGACCCGTTGCTTCTACTAGTTGACAACTCTGGGTATCCTTCCATACTGCTCTTGTTTCTGTCTACAAATTCTGGTATTTTATGACTCTGTCTCTCTCTCTCTCTATCTCTATCTCTGTGCAAGACACTGTAGTCACTGGGTGTAGCAATTTCAATGATCAATGCTACTTTTGTCTACTTTTCACAGACTACTATATCTGATTTTCTTGATCTAGTCATTGAACTGTTGAGAGTGGGTGATGCCATGTGATATAAACTTCATCATTTTCTATTTTTTCAGTATACAGTGCTTCTGCCATTAGTATATCACAACCAGCAACAAGAAGTGCGACTGCTTCCAATTCTGCTTTACAAAACCTACATTTCTCTGTTTCTCCCACATGTTCAATGGACTCTGTAAACCAATGTGTATTTAATCCAATATCTCGGACCACCAATATTAACCTTTCGTCTTTTGGTGTAAATTCACCTATCCTTAACCATTTCTGCTTTCGACCCTGAACATAAGGTTGTTCCAACAGTTTTCTATACTTGCAACTATATTTATGCATTTTCCACATTTTTTGCATTCTCATCTGATCCTTCACGTTATATTCTTTGTTCTTTGGCGCATTCAGATGCTGCCTGATTTTTATCTTCTTATGGTTTGATTTCCTTTCCTGCTTGATGCCGATATGCTTCTGCTAAACTAAGCGGTCATCTTTGACCAATTCTCAATATGCTTCAAAACTTTCACCATGTTTGGGTCTTGTAAGGTCAGCAGATATGTATGCAGTCCTACGACTGCACATCTACATATGTAATCAATTTTGAGGGTACCCATACCTCCCTCAGAACAGGGAATATATTGTCTTGGTATACAATGATAGCAGCAAATAGAACAATACCGCCAAGCAAAGCACTCTTATAGAATCCAAGTGAACCAAGTGAAATAACAATAAAGAGTGCACCATGTAAGCCAAACCGAATAAAACTCCAAAATCTTCAGGTAAAACCAAAAGTCCACGCTTTATTGAACAACAGATGAACAGACTGCAGTGGTATAAAGCGCTAAGCTTCTCAACGCTTCATCAGATATAAAGGCAGTATAAAACCCCCCTCCCTTTATACAAAAAACAGGTAGTGACATCACAACATTCAATAAAACAATTAAAAGCTTAATTAATGTTAATGCTTTAAGGACCTGGAAGTTAAGAAAGGCTTAATAGATAACTTCTCATTAAGCCCAAACCTATGGGCTTGTAACCTCATTATCCAGTGGCTCTCCCTTTCCTCAATCCTATTTTTTATGTTGCCTAGCCTCTTCCCTGTATTAACCAGTTCTAACACTTGAAAACTGAAACCATGTGTATTACCTAGCTCTGATATATGTTTCGCAAGTGCAGTGACAATATTGCACTTGCTAATTGCATAAACATGCTCTCTGATGCGCTCGTAATGACCTTGTGGTCATCCCCATAAAACATTGTGCAAGCTTTGCACGTTGCTACATATACTAGACACAAAGACTTACAAGTGGCATGTTGTCTAAATAAGTACCTCTTGTTAGTTATAGGATGAATAAAAGTGTCAGTAGTAGATACATACTTACATTGATTGCACATATGGCATGGAAAGGTGCCTATTCTATTGCTCTGAGGCGCATCAGAGTGATAGCGATCATAACATAACAGCCTGTTCAATGAAGGCATGTTCCTATATGCCACCCTAGGTCTTACGCCAACTAAAGAACTAATCGTGTCATCTGCCATTAAAATACTCCAATGCTTCTTGAATACATTCAGGATGCTATTATTTCTATTGGTGAAGGGAATAATAATCCTATTATGGTTATCATTAGTCCTCCTATTGACAGAGGAGAGCGCCTATGTGTTCTATTGATCAAAGGTGCTCCATCAGATAATCTATGTGAGTCACCTAAAGAAATGGCTTCGATACATGTCTCATGTTGTAACCTCTAGATAAAAAGTTCTAGTAAGTGTCTGTTTGTGTTCATTATAAGCTGTCGTCTGAGATGTTAGTTTGGAGATCCTGACCATTTGATTGGTAATAATGTTGTTGTATATGTGCGAGGATGCATACTCTCACGATGTAACAGGTTGTTTCTCCAACATTCCTTCCTATAAAGTTCAGTATCAAAGCCCTGATGGGTATTGATTATTCCAACATCCAAAAAATCAATGGTGTTTAAAGAATAAGTACATTCAAAACTAAGGAAATCTGTGGTACTATTGAGGTATGCTACTAAACTCAAAAGCTGTTCAACAGTTCCCTCCACAACAAAACACATCATCTACAAATCTGTTATAAAATACAAGATGGTCAACAAAACTGAATCTTCATTCAAAACAAAGCATTTTTCCATTGTGCCAACACCAAATTAGCATAGGCGTTGCAACAGGGCAGATTGCTACTTTTTGTTTGTAGAAAATAATTGTCTCGATAGCAAAGGACATTATTTTCTAAAATGATCTCCAAAAAGTGACATGTATCTAAAATTACACGTTCAGATAATTTATAATACACCAACATGGCCTAACAAAATCCATGCCAGTAGTATTCGGATGGATGTAAAAGAGACTTCACATCTAATGTAACCAATATATCATTCTTACAAAAGAACAAGATTGACCATGATTGGCTAATTTCTCAAGAAAATCCGTAGTGTCCTTAAAACATGTTTAAACCTCAAGAAGTAAGGTAAATATATAGAAGAAGGTTCAGTCAACCAACGGCTGGACACTATAGGACCATCAAGTATGTGTATTGTCAATGGTTTCAGTCAGCATCAAGTCATATCTTTGATTAAATTATTGAGTTTAAGGTTAGATAAGGTAATAGGTCTCAACGCATATTCTCCATTGCATTACAGTAGTAAAACTATCCATAGCGACACCAATGGTTTCATTATTTTTGTTAAATTAAAAACTCACATAGTCTCACTATTGTATAATTCAAATAAGTCCCTGCTCAAAGGCATCTAACAATGGATGTTGTTGAGGAACAAATGCCCATAAAGCATCTTAAGAGCTATGTTCTAGTGAACATTTTGACATCTGCAATGATACCAGTAATGTCACTACAATCAGAAGGAATAAATCCTAGTCCCCTTGTTTAAAACCGACATTTCATCCTTGTCTAAAATATATTTAGAAACATTAACAACTAAACATTCATCAGTATCAGTGTCCTTAAAAGGTCCATTCAAGTCTTCGATTTTGTTTGCAGCTCTGCCTGTAGGGACCAAGTTCTCCTCTCGAAGGGTCTGAATGGCAGAAGAAGCAAAAGATCATCTTTGAACAAAGGGATCAGTGATTTGTTTCTTACTTCTTTGCACTTAGAGCAAGGAATGTTGTCTGTGAGACTGTTGGTCGGCAGCTAAGATGACGCCATCACAAGTGGATTAGCTGTATCAGCTGATGGTAACTTGTCCGCTTTGTTAGGGGATTAACAAAGCGATCACTCTGAGGAATTAACATCTCTAGGCCACGAAAACCTGAGATTGATTAAAATCTAAAAAGTTCCAGTTTCATATGCTTTAAATCATTGAATAGCATGTCCAAGCCGCCTTGTCCTATTTTGTATTAATTTAATGTCATTTTCAGTTCACAATTTTCTCATAGTGTTCAACTAAGATAGAAATGTAGGTAAAGCTGGTTTCAGGTTCAACTTTTGCCAAAGGGCTAGGAGATCAGGATCAGAATCACCAAAAAGGTGGGCATCTTGAGAACCTAAGCCCCTAGGTATCAGCTAATTTAGTACAAGCTTCCATGTGCAGTTTTGCCACTGCACACACGGAGTTTGTGTAACTTGTTTTCCAACTTCCTAGTTAAAGAGAATAACCTCCATGTTGTTCTTGAAACTATATGCTCCATTTTTAGCTTGATTAAAGTCTGCAGCAGTAAGTTTAAGCAATGGGTTGATATTCATATCAACAATACTATCTAGGTTAAACATAATTTCACCTTCAGGAACAGTATTGGCCATGTCCTGGCGGAATGGTAATCACAGAAATAGCAGCAAATAGAACAATACTGCCAAAGCACTCTTATAGAATCCAAATGATGAAATAACAAAGAGTGCACCATGTAAGCCAAACCGAATAAACCTAAAACTCCAAAATCTTCAAGTAAAAAAGTCCACGCTTTATTGAACAACAGATGAACAGACTGCAGTGGTATAAGCACTTTCGCTGCTTCTCAACGCTTCATCAGATATAAATGCAGTATAAACCCCTCCCTTTATACAAAACAGGTAGACATCACAACATTCAATAAAACAATTAAAAAATTAATGTTAATGCTTTAAGGACCTGAAGTTAAGAAAGGCAATAGATAACTTCTCATTAAGCCCAAACCTATGGGCTTGTAACCTCATTATCCAGTGGCTCTCCTTTCCTCAATCCTATTTTTTTATGTTGCTCAGCCTCTTCCCTGTGTTAACCAGTTCTAACACTTGAAAACTGAAACCATGTGTATTACCTAGCTCTGATATATGTTTCGCAAGTGCATTGACAATATTGCACTTGCTAATTGCATAAACATGCTCTCTGATGCGCTCTCGTAATGACCTTGTGGTCATCCCCACATAAAACATCGTGCAAGCTTTGCACGTTGCTACATATACTAGACACAGAGACTTACAAGTGGCATGTTGTCTAAATAAGTACCTCTTGTTAGTTATAGGATGAATAAAAGTGTCAGTAGTAGATACATACTTACTGTCAATGCACTTGCGAAACATATATCAGAGCTAGGTAATACACATGGTTTCAGTTTTCAGTTTTCAAGTGTTAGAACTGGTTAACACAGGGAAGAGGCTAGGCAACATAAAAAATAGGATTGAGGAAAGGGAGAGCCACTGGATAATGAGGTTACAAGCCCATAGGTTTGGGCTTAATGAGAAGTTATCTATTAAGCCTTTCTTAACTTCCAGGTCCTTAAAGCATTAACATTAATTAAGCTTTTAATTGTTTTATTGAATGTTGTGATGTCACTACCTGTTTTTGTATAAAGGAGGGGGGTTTTATACTGCATTTATATCTGATGAAGTTGAGAAGCAACGCGAAAGCGCTTTATACCACTGCAGTCTGTTCATCTGTTGTTCAATAAAGCTGGACTTTGGTTTTACCTGAAGATTTTGGAGTTTTATTCGGTTTATTTACATGGTGCACTCTTTATTGTTATTTCACTTGGTTCACTTGGATTCTATAAGAGTGCTTTGCTTGGCGGTATTGTTCTATTTGCTGCTATTTCTGTGATTACCATTCCGCCAGGACATGGCCAATACTGGTTCCTGAAGGTGAAATTATGTTTAACCTAGATGGTATTGTTGATATGAATATCAACCCATTGCTTAAACTTACTGCTGCAGACTTTAATCAAGCTAAAAATGGAGCATATAGCTTCAAGAACAACATGGAGGTTATTCTTTAACTAGGAAGTTGGAAAACAAGTTACACAAACTCCGAATGTGCAGTGGCAAAACTGCACATGGAAGCTTGTACTAAATTTAAGCTGATACCTAGGGGCTTAAGAGTTCTCAAGATGCCCACCTTTGGTGATTCTGATCCTGATCTCCCAGCCCGCTGGCAAAAGTTGAACCTGAAACCAGCTTTACCTACATTTCTATCTTAGTTGAACACTATGAGAAAATGATCTGTGAACTGAGAAATGAAATTAAATTAATACAAAATGAAGCAGCTCGGCTGTTACATGCAGACGGCTTGGACATGCTATTCAATGATTTAAAGCATATGCTTTCTTCGCTGGACTTTAAATGTATGCAGGACAAAAAAAGAAAACTGGAACGTGATTTTTTAGATTTTAATCAATCTCAGGTTTTCTCGTGGCCTAGAGATGTTAATTCCTCACGAAGTGATCGTTTTGTTAATCCCCCTAACAAAACGGACAAGTTACCATCAGCTGATACAGCTAATCCACTTGTGATGACGTCATCCCTAGCTGCCAGAGTCAACGACAGTAAAGATACTTCCATCTTAGACGTACACAACTCGGCGATGGCTTCTAAACCCAATTCTTTGGTCGTGGAAACACAGGTTCATGCCGAATGCATTACCAACAGTCTCACAGAGATTTCGACCAACATTCCTTGCTCTAAGAGCCAAGAAGTGCGTAAGAAACAAATCACTCTTGATCCCTTTGTTATTCAATCGGAAGATGATCTTTTTGCTTTGGGCGACGGCTCGCCTTCTTTTCCCCTGCCATTCAGACCCTTCGAGAGGAGAACTTGGTCCCCACAGGGCAGAGCTGTAAAAAGGAAAAGCATAGAAGACAACTTTGCACACAACAAAAGGTACCAAAATCAAGACTTGAATGGACCTTTTAAGGACACTGATACTGATGAATGTTTAGTTGTTAATGTTTCTAAATATATTTTAGACAAGGATGAAATGTCGGTTTTAAACAGGGGACTAGGATTTATTCCTTCTGATTGTAGTGACATTACTGGTATCATTGCAGATGTCAAAATGTTCACTAGGAACATAGCTCTTAAGATGCTTTATGGGCAGGAAGGGACAGGAACTAACAGTAACCATTTTACATTTAAAAAGCCTTCCACCTTTGTTCCTCAACAACATCCATTGTTAGATGCCTTTGAGCAAGCAGTAGAAAGGGACTTATTTGAATTATACAATAGTGAGACTAAGTGTGAGTTTTTTAATTTAACTTTTGATGAGAGGAATGCCCTACACAGGTTAAAAATAATGAAACCATTGTAATTAGGCAAGCGGACAAAGGTGGTGCCGTTGTCGTTATGGATAGTTTTTACTACTGTAATGCAATGGAGAATATGCTTAATGACGTTGAGACCTATTTACCCTTATCTAACCTTAAACTCAATAATTTAATCAAAGATGTTCATGCCAGCCTATATGACTTGATGCTGACTGAAACCATTGACAATGACTTATACACATACTTGATGGTAGACAAACCGTTGGTGCCCTCTTTCAGAGGTTTACCTAAAATTCATAAGAACACAACTAACCCACCGCTGCGACCTATAGTGTCCAGCCATGGTTGGTTGACTGAACCTTATTTAGACAAGGCGTTTAAACCCTTACTTCTTGAGGTTAAACATGTTTTAAGGGACACTACGGATTTTCTTGAGAAATTAGCCAATCATGGTCAATCTTGTTCTTTTTGTAAGAATGATATATTGGTTACATTAGACGTGAAGTCTCTTTTTACATCCATCCCGAATACTACTGGCATGGATTTTGTTAGGGCCATGTTGGTGTATTATAAATTATCTGAACGTGTAATTTTTAGATACATGTCACTTTTGGAGATCATTTTAGAAAATAATGTCCTTTGCTATCGAGACAATTATTTTCTACAAACAAAAGGAGTAGCATTTGGTGTTGGCACAATGGGAAAAATGCTTTGTTTTGAATGAAGATTCAGTTTTTGTTGACCATCTTGTATTTTATAACAGATTTGTAGATGATGTGTTTTTGTTGTGGAGGGGAACTGTTGAACAGCTTTTGAGTTTCGTAGCATACCTCAATAGTACCACAGATTTCCTTAGTTTTGAATGTACTTATTCTTTAAACACCATTGATTTTTTGGATGTTAGAATAATCAATACCCATCAGGGCTTTGATACTGAACTTTATAGGAAGGAATGTTGGAGAAACAACCTGTTACATCGTGAGAGTATGCATCCTCGGCACATATACAACAACATTATTACCAATCAAATGGTCAGGATCTTCAAACTAACATCTCAGACGACAGCTTATAATGAACACAAACGGACACTTACTAGGAACTTTTTATCTAGAGGTTACAACATGAGACATGTATCCGAAGCCATTTCTTTAGGTGACTCACATAGATTATCTGATGGAGCACCTTTGATCAATAGAACACATAGACGTTCTCACTCTGTCAATAGGAGGACTAATGATAACCATAATAGGATTATTATTCCCTTCACCAATAGAAATAATAGCATCCTGAATGTATTCAAGAAGCATTGGAGTATTTTAATGGCAGATGACACGATTAGTTCTTTAGTTGACGTAAGACCTAGGGTGGCATATAGGAACATGCCTTCATTGAACAGGCTGTTATGTTATGATCGCTGTCACTCTGATGCCTCAGAGCAATAGAATAGGCACCTTTCCATGCCATATGTGCAATCAATGTAAGTATGTATCTACTACTGACACTTTTATTCATCCTATAACTAACAAGAGGTACTTATTTAGACAACATGCCACTTGTAAGTCTTTGTGTCTAGTATATGTAGCAACGTGCAAAGCTTGCACGATGTTTTATGTGGGGATGACCACAAGGTCATTACGAGAGCGCATCAGAGAGCATGTTTATGCAATTAGCAAGTGCAATATTGTCAATGCACTTGAAACATATATCAGAGCTAGGTAATACACATGGTTTCAGTTTTCAAGTGTTAGAACTGGTTAACACAGGGAAGAGGCTAGGCAACATAAAAATAGGATTGAGGAAAGGGAGAGCCACTGGATAATGAGGTTACAAGCCCATAGGTTTGGGCTTAATGAGAAGTTATCTATTAAGCCTTTCTTAACTTCCAGGTCCTTAAAGCATTAACATTAATTAAGCTTTTAATTGTTTTATTGAATGTTGTGATGTCACTACCTGTTTTTTGTATAAAGGGAGGGGGGTTTTATACTGCATTTATATCTGATGAAGCGTTGAGAAGCAATGCGAAAGCGCTTATACCACTGCAGTCTGTTCATCTGTTGTTCAATAAAGCGTGGACTTTTGGTTTTACCTGAAGATTTTGGAGTTTTATTCGGTTTGGCTTACATGGTGCACTCTTTATTGTTATTTCACTTGGTATACAATGAGTTTATAAATCATTTGATGAGCATGAAGCATCCTTCTTGTTTTCCTGTCCAACCTATATGATACCTTTTGGGGCCAGTCAATCATTCCAAACTAAGTTAGGACAGGAAGAGCAAACTGGTTTACAGCTTGGACTTTTAGTATTAATTTTAGCCTTCTACAATATTCCATACTAAGTATTATACGGACGGCACAGTGGTAGCATTGTTGCCTCATAGCAAGAGGTTCTCCGGTTCCAATCTCGGCTGGAGTGTCTTCTGTGCAGAGTCTGCATGTCCTCCCTGTGTTCCTGTGTGTTTCCTCCGGGTGCTCTGGTTTCCTCCCACATTACAAAGACCTGCGTCTGGAGCCTTTCCTCCCCAGGCCTCCGATGAAAATTTATTTTGTTCCAAGTCCGACTTTCCTGGTTAACAAATGTTAAATAAAAAAATAAATAAATACACATCTGTTCATGTTTTATTATTGATCCTTCATCAATTCCCAAATACTTAATACATTCTGGAGTTGTACAAGTTAAGGACAATGGATCCATTGTGGCAGGGCCCAAGAGAACTCCCATCCGAATTTATGCTGAAAGAAATCATTCTGTCCATGTCTGCTTCTGAGAGACTTCTGGATGAATGGGAAGAGGTGATGGAGAGACTACAACGTTTTTCCAGGAAGGGTGATGGTTGACGAGATGGGACTGGATCCAGAGACTATGCATATCTAGTTCTCAGAACAGTTTTCAGATCTGACAGAGTAGGATCTGAAGAAAATTGGTGTCTGAAGAGGTTGGATCGGACAACTTGAAGTGTGTAGGATCTAAAGAGTTTTGAAACCTTCTTTTTCAGCTCAGAGGTCGGATCCAAAGAAGACAGAAATGATCCAGTCTGATCAGAAGGTCTCTTCCTTGCCTCCTTTTTGTTTGGCTTGGAGGTTTGAGCTCCTAAAAGAGATTCTCCAAAGGCCAAAGGAATGAGGGCTTTAAGAATCAATTTTTTGATATGTTGAGGAAAGAATGAAAATTAACATCAGATCCCATGTTAGACTTTCAACACTAAATCCTTCACTTCGCAAGTACTCCATGACTTCAACTTTTTTATTTTTTTTTTAAACTTCTACTTTACTAGTCTTCTGTTCTATGTTCCCTCTTTGTGATCTTATTTTTCAATATCTGGATGCCTCTGCCTTTATTTCTCTTCAAGTACCTTTGGGGCTGCCTTTTTTGTGTTGATTAATTTGGCCTTCTCCTTTGCATAAATATTGCACCATATCAAATCTCTTTTCTTCCTATGCCCATATTTCTTTCTTATACCTTTGAAAAGTCTCTAGATTTTGTTCTTTACATTTTAGCACTTTCTCAGTCGCTTCTTTTTCCAAACTGCCCAAGATTTCTTGGTCTATATAATGTTTTTCATAAATCTGTTGTATTAATTAAATTTTTTATTTGAAGCTTCTGACAGTTTTTCTTGTGGAAGTATTTTTCTTTCCTCTAATTTCTCTCAATCTTTTTGTAAATCTTCTGTCTGGAAATTCTGGGTTTCCTGCATTATAGAAACAATGCATAATTTCTGTCTTTATGGCTCTTTTTTGGCATTATCAGCGTTTGTGATTTCTGTGGACTGCTATTTCCTTATATAGCGGGGGGGGGGGCATCCTCCTATACAGGATGTCTGATGCTTCTTTACTAATTTACTACACAGGCTGCATGCTACTTGTATACCACTCTGACAATATTGAGCATGCACAGAGGTTGTGGTCTCTGAATAAGGTCTACTCTTAAATATCCATATACGCTGCTGTACAAATCCAGATATTTTAATCTTACATAATAAATTAAACTTCTGCATCTATGACTGCCACTCTTTCCAATTTACCAACGCTGATTCCATAACATTTATAAATTACATTAGACTAAAACTAGAGCCTCAGTTCTGTTTTCCTAAATTTTATATTAGTTTTTTCATACAACCTACAGTTTTCTAAACATCAGAAACAAAATGGCTGATATGATCAGAAAAGCTGAAAGCGAGATCTCCCTATACACCCAAGCCCTTAAATGAACCCATTTCAATACCATACACTGTATTTAATATTCACCCAACGATGTATTTGAATCAAACTCAGAAACTAGGCTATAGGCCATTTAAGAGTTTAATATAGAAATCAGGGTCCAGTACCCAGTTATCAAACCATTTTATCTATCAGCATGTAAAGCCACTCAAATTATCTGCACATCTTACGTATATTGGTAATGTTTTCTGTAATCTACGTGCTCTATGATAAAAGGAGTTTCTTAACTTTGTTCTCATTGAGGTAATGACAATTATGTCAAGTGCCCATTAAATGGCACCTAAATTCTATACCTGTTGTGGCCAGAATCTCATTTTGACATTTAAAGTTCCCCATCAATAACCTATAATTAATTGAAGAGACAGCCAGTTTCTTAAGTCTTTCCTGATAACAAAAATGTTTTACTCTAGCTGTTGGAAAGTAACCTGAACTCTCTCAAGTCTCATTAGTTAGGACAGGTTGTACATGCAAAAACAAGCACAATACTCCATAATTGATCTTAATACTGATTTCCACAGGGATAGCAGCATTGTAGCATCTTTACTTGATGCTTCTTAAAATATCCTTCATTAATCTATAGGACTTCTTTAAAACACTATTTGCATGCCTGCTAAATCCTAAGTCGACATCAAAGAGTACTCTCCAGAATCCTTATTGTCTACCTGGAGTGTGCAAGTATCAAAGGCATACAGTTTTTGAGTCCCTTTTTCCAAAATGTACAACTGTCCATTTTTTTTTCTTGCATTCTATTTCATTTCAGTGGAAGCTGTCTATTCAAACTGCGTCCATATACCCTTGTAGCCTTTTCTTGTTATTAATATTAATTATTCTAGCTCCAACCCTGGCACCATCACAAATGTACTTGCCCATACTGATTGATTAGGAAATTTAGTAATAACGATACCAAATTAATAGTGGCCATAACATGGATCACTGGTGAAACCAGACATTGACCTGATACACGATTTCTAATATGAATATTACAGCTTTGCACCCTTAACCAATTAGCAACCCAGCTTATCAAAGACATTAATTTTTAGGGACCTCACCTCTTCTAATATAATGACTTGAGGCAATGTCCAAGTCTCCCAAATCACATACTCTTACTTTTTGATACATTTATCATTACATTATTCTCCAGTGTCCAAGTGATCAGATTTGTCAAATTATTTTCCAGACATGCCCTATCAGTAACAGATGTAATCATTTTTTTTTTTTACCATTTTCAAGTCATCTGCATGCCAGACTGCAGAACATCTCAGATGAAAAAGGTAAACCAACAAGCTGCAAACTAAACAAGTAAGGGCTGGGGACAAAGGCATGTTGGACATCCTGAATGTAACCAAGGTTTCTGACTGTCCAACTGCTGCACATTTGCTTGGTCATGTTTGTACGTCATGCAGCTATCTTATCAAGATTACATTAACACCTAGCTGTTCTAATTTATTGATCAGGGTTCTATGTATGACCCTATCAAAAGCTGAAGATGAATCTACATAAATCACATTACAACCTACTTTTAGATTTATAGCTATATTGCAGAACATCACACTGAAGGTAGTTATAGACCTAATATGAGCACATGCAAAATGGTATACTGTTTCAAGTCCTAACTTTTTCAATTTGGACAATAATTTATACAAAATAACTTTTCCCATTATTTTTATATAGCAATTAAGTAGATGTATGGGTCTACAGGACTCTGAATTTGCCCGATTCCCCTTTCCCTTAAAGATGTGTATAACAAGTGCTTGTTTCCAATATTGAAAAATCTCTCTATAAAATAGTATTGTAAGCTCACAGTGAACTGTTCTCAGGTCATTATCAAATCCATCTCCTCCTTGTGGCTTGTTGGGGACAAGTTTTAATCTAACAATCTAATTTAATATAAATACCTCATTTTACTTATTTTTATTTCCGTACTGGAGTAGCACTGATCTCACTGGACCATTTGCAAACACAGCCTGGGTGAATATGATCACATAAGAAATGACGAAAACTTTTACAGACACAAGGATATGTTATAAAACAGACATGTTTACAGATGCAGAAATATGCTACAAAATGTAGTTCAAGAAACAGTTTATAAAGTCAAAACATGGATGGAAAATGGAATTATGCTTAGCCTATTAAGCTACCCGGATATTACTAGCACACACAAAATTTTATAAATATATTGACACTATGTTAAGTTTGAGAATACATTTTAGAATCTACACAACTTGTCACTTTGTATGTGCTAACTCCTATGTTATAGTATACATTGACAAAATGGTTTCCTAGTATGCTTAGTATCTTTAAATAAATTTTCTTAACTTTTCCTGATCTAATCAGGAAGACAAAAAAGTGGAGGTCTTGGAGCTGAAATGAAGGATGTTATCTCCCTCGTCTGTTTTGTGTGACGACTGCCACACCAGAAAACCAAAGGACAGCCAATCCTTGACTGCCTCCAGAAGGGCAAAGTTGCACAAACCCTCAGACTCTGCAGCTGACTCCTGGGTTAAAACTATGGCATTCGTGGTTCTGTGGACTCCCTCTCTCTCAAATGGCTCCCATTTGACAGACACCCACACTGATGGAGTTTCTATACAACTGCTGCTCATATAGCTACTTGTCAAACTTTTCTGAATTGCAAATTTTGGCGAAGATCTAAGAGAAAAGCATTTACCTCCCATACTGGTGAAAGTTGTACACTCCTGCTTGTTCATTTTAGCTCGTCTTTCAATAGGGATTCAAACAAGGAGGACCCATTATATGGGGCTTTAGTGAAGGGCACTTTTAACAGCTCCTAATGGAATTATTGTGCTTCAGCCACATATTGTATATCACTATACCGTACTTGGCCACATATGCTGCTCCATCAGCCTCATTATGAACCAGTCAGTCCCATGAAGACTATATCAATCATTGCTACTATTTGTGACTGCAGCTTCCTTCTAACATACCATGAGGTAACTTTTTCAGTGTCTGGAGTACACTCTACTAAATTATTACTCTGAAACAAATATCACTTCAGACAGGTAATTAATCACATGAACAGAAATGTAGTTGAAGCATAGACTTGCTTCTCACATCAGTTCATAGCTGGGAATCCTCATCTGGGAAATGGTTTGCGGGGGGAGGGGGTCACCTTTGACAGCAATTTAAGAGCTACTGCTAGTACTGGGTAAGTCAGCTAAGGGAGCCCAGCACCGACCCTATTTGCCCTTGAGAGACAAGGAGTTGATCTCTGGTATCCCACAGACAGGCATCACCACATTTGGTACTAGTCATATCTTTACTACCAATGCCACTGCTCTATCAGGAAGAAGGACTAACCAAGAAGTAGGTGGGGCAGAATGGAAAGCTTCCTGTAGATCTCTGCTTCAAGGTAAGTTAACTGGCCATGACCTCCTGTCCCGCATCAATTCTAATACTTTCCAGAACATGTGACAATCACAGGAGGGGAATTCTCTCTTTTATCCAAACTGAAATCCAGGGAGGGGAACTCCTCTGGGAAGTCCATATGTCTCTTTATACATCTTTTTCTCAGGACACTTGTAAGGGAATCACCTGAGTGCATGGGACAAGTCTTTGACCCGGAAACCCAAAACCAATGGTAGCTTTTTATCCCTCTGCTACTCTGGGATAAGGATAAAAGGACGAAGACATCTGACCTAGGGGTAACCTGGGATGGACCAGAAGTATTTACAAGCTTCTGGGGTTTACCAATACAAAGGATTACACCTATAGAATCACCTGCCCTTTAACTGCTGACAGAGGCATTTGGTAATGATGCTGGTCTTCCAATTGACTCTGAGGCCCAAAAGGTCAAAGCTGACACACGGGGACTGTGATCCAGCAGAGATACTGATGGTACCAAAGGTTCAAATGCAGGAAGTGGACACTGTCAAAAAGTTTCCAAGGAAGTCAGCACTGTGGTTAGTGTGGAGCAACCAGCAAACATCTAGAACCCAGTGATTCACGGTATGGAATGGGGCACTGAAAGAAAGAGGCCCTATCAATGTTGATGCCAAATTCTGCAAGAAAATTGTTAGCGCTAAAACATCCTCTGCCGGAGAAGGGCCTGGAGAAGCAGCAGTTAATGGACAGAGGGCAATAGCCCTTCTCTGACTGCTCTAGGTAAACAAAGAATATGCAATTTAATTTGTGTCATAACTCTATCATCATCCTGTCCCAACCTAGATGAATAGAGGGGCTAGAAAGTGTCCTGTGGGTTCACATCAAAATGGAGGAAGGCCTCAACTATAGGTCCCTGGAAAGCTCCTTTTCATATGAGAAACTATTTCAGCATTCGATTGGAAAAGGATTCCATATGGACTATGACCCTCCAATGAAGAAACCCCTGCAGTAGAAGCCTACTCTGCATCAAAATGCCCCTGGCTTCTAATGATTGCCGTTCCTATCAGGGATTGATATCAGCGTATATACAGAGAGTGAAAAGGATAGGGGAATACTAAATGAAAGACCTACACTGGTTGAAGTTTTAGCTGAATCTAGAACTAAAAAGTGATAATCAGCAGGATCATATAAAACACTGCATAATAAGTACAGGAATCAATCAGAAGAGGTCAGAAACAATTGGGAACAGAGATCTGATGTGCAATTCATTACAATGGGAGGGTGAATGTATGGCTTTCAAATACACAACAAAATCTAGAAGATATAGGATTTTTGCCTGGAAGCGTTTGCATAGATAATTTTACGTCCATATTGCAAATAATTTTTCCTCGGGTAGATGGCAAACATTGGAGGTGTTATGGGGAAGAAAGAGGTAACTGGGAACATGTGTTTTGTGACTGTAATGAGTTGACAGACCTTAAAAATCCCCTACAGAGAACTCTGTCAGGAATACTAGGTGAACAAATTAGTGTAACTAAGGAAATTCTTTTTTTGGGCTGGGATACAGAATCTGAACTGCCTATACATACTAAGGCTTTGTTAAGTTTAATTCTACTGGCTCCCAAAAAAGCAATTACTAGAAAATGGAAATCAAAATCTAAACCAGCTATACCTGAAGTAATATATACTGTTAACAAAAATAAAAGAACAGGAAGTGGGATCTTTGGAAAAGGGAAGGAGTAAATTACATAAAAATGGAAACTGAGAACACCACATGCAGAAAAAATGTTTTGGAGGAGGAATGAGGTTTAAGATATGGCGGGAAATATTGCTTATATTATAGGATATATAATATGTGATAATGTTTGTAAATGTCAGCTTGTTAATGTGCTTCAATTACTTTTATATATGTGTTAAGTTTTCCTATATCAAGCGATGACTCAAATGTGCTTAAAAAAGAATGACCCTGGTTTGGGAATGCCAAGATGGCTGACTCGGTGTGAAAACTGAGACTCTTAAAAGGCCAGCAAAGTTGTGATATTTGAATAGTAATCAATATGGTCTTAATGCCACCAAAGAAGAAACCTGAAAAAGGTACGGCAAAATCGACAAGAAAACACATTGGCTAGGAAGAATCTCAGACATTCAGCAAAAAGTACTTCAAATTGCAGCTTCAGCACAAGGAAGTGTTTCTAGTAATTGAGATGAAAAAGCAAATACTCAGAGGTGTTAAAAATAATTGAGACAATGGACAGAACACAAGTCTAATGACAAAAGGCTGGAAAATAGAAGATTTAAGCAGACATTTGCATGGGCTGATTTAAATGCAGAAGTCAGAGATGGAAATGAAAAAAAGTGTGGCTGAATTTGAAGTTTGTTTCAAAAATGGGGTCAGAATATAGAGCTCATACAAAAAGCCTGAAATTATTTCCCATACCACAGAAATTGTAAGAAGCAGAGTGTATTCATTTTTATTTCAGTACAAATAAGAAAATGGACTGCTGATCCACAGTAAGATTTAACTGATAGCAAAACTGTGCATATAACACATCTGGTCATGAGAAAGCAGCAGAGACCTACATTAAAGATGCAATCAGTAGAAAGAGAAAGTCTAGATGCAGGTGTGAGATTCGAATTGTGACATCTAGCTGCTTACAGAATGATTTTCCTAGAGGATCAAAGATGTTTTTGAATGCACAGCAAGGTGTGAAGGAGATTAAAAAAAAAGCTTAGCCAACAAAATGGCAGCCACAAAGCTGAAAGGGACTCTGTTTTTCAGTCTTCTGACAATAAGAACTACAGATAGACACTGCAAAGCTAAAAACCTTTTCCATTCCTTCAGTGGAGGATGCATGAGTGACAGAAAAAAAAAGTCCAGGTGCTGTTTAGAAGAATCAGGAGAACCTTGGATGATCAGGAAGATGATCAGCCATAAAAATAACTTGGTGAATAAGTGACTGAACTGTAAAGTATAAATCATACTAGATGCTATGACTGCACAAGAAGTGGATGAAAAAACAGTTTGTCGACTGCGTGAAACTTGTAGAACTGTAAAGCACAAACCCCACTGTAAGTCATTAGCATTTAGAAGGGCAGTGAACCAAGTGAAATCATTGAAAGAATTATATAAATTAAAAGAAACATTTTACTTCATCTTGTTTTATGCATACTTTTAATTTTGTGTACTACAAAGATCCATGTTATACTACCTGCAAGTACGTGCTGAGTTTATCAAGTACAACTGTAAGTCCTTTTGTAACATGACAAAGACCTCGTAACCAACTTCAGACAAAAAACAAGAATTCTATACATCTTCCATCAAAGATTAAAATTCTTCACCTGACCTCTTTCAAAAAGCGACAAACATGACCACCAGATGGGGGCCCTACATCCCTGACGGGCAGGAATTGTATTTCATACAGACAAGACTTATCTGCTCTGTACTCAAAACAGCCACAGACTTGATCAGTTCATGGATTTCACTGCTGCCAGGAATAACTTTTAGTTTGAAATTTTGTGGAGCATGTTTGCCAGACAGCTTAATCCTGCTTGACCATCACATTTCAGCTAATACTGCTGCAAGTCTATTTGATTAGTTTGTTAAAACTATGCAACATTACTCATCCTCCTTAAACCACCTCACTATCTCCAAAGACAGCTCTTTATCTGTCCTCTACTTGACCCCTACTCTACTTTACACTAATATTAAGATCTCTTTATGCCTCCTCTTGTGGGTTATAACTCAAAATTACAATCTATCAGCAATACCCTCTGCACAGTTTCTCTTTACATGTCCATCTCTAATTTCCTCTTCCAATTCATATATTATGAAAATAACTACAGAAATTTGTTTATTAATATTTTTATTGTATGATGCTTCTATTAATTACTTATCAAATACCTCTGTATAACTATGCATACAGACTATGTATGTATTGTAAAATACTAAAGCTTTGTAATGTCTTGTTTACTGTGGAGCTTTTCTCCCCGGGCCTCCGCTGAAAAAGGGCTACTCAGGTCAGTCGGTCCATCCCGGTCAACAAATGTAAAATAAAATAATAAATAAATGGTTCTTTGTTGTTTAAAACTGTATATTAAACTGCTTTCTTCACTGCAAAAGTTCTCATCTTAATTTAAATTTCTAGTGCAGAAAAATATAACAGCCACTATCAGTAAAAGATTTTTTTTGTCTTAGTGTGCATCTATGTGTGTATATATACACAATTTCTTGATGCAAAAATGCATGTTTTATAAAGTAGCTCTATAAGGGATACAGAGATTTCAAATGTGAGGTGGTGGAAGTTTCATCAGTGACTGATGTATTTTATTTATTTATTTAACGTTTGTTGACCGGGAAAGTCCGACTAGGTTCCACAGAGCCTGTTTTCAGTGGAGGCACGGGGAGAAATGCTCCAGAAAAGCTCCATGCTTGCATCATTAGTGTATACATGTTCTGAGCCACAGCTGCAAGATGTAATGTAATTAGCTTTAAGGGATAATGGCAAGCAGTTCTTTAAAACTGGGGGAAATGAAGTTATATAAGCAGTTACCTTCCCAGTAGCCTTAGTATGTTATACATTAATACACCAGTGCTTAATTTAGGATTAACTAGTGTACTTTTTCTTAAGGCTACAAGTTAATGTTTGCTGAAAGTATGCAATTTTTCACATATAGGAGGGAATTACAGATAAGAGATCTGTGTTAACTGGGACCATGGGCTCTAACATGTGCATTAGCATGGTTAACTAGCTTTACAACAGGTAACACCCATGGGTGGAGCTGTTGATTTGGGACAACTGCTCCTATATAGAGGGGGAATACTTCCCTTTTTGGAAAGGGCATACAGTTGTGGCTTGGCACGAAGTTAAAAGGTGCTTTTTAAAACTGCTTTTCATTTTTTTTTTGTTCTTTGAATGTTTTTAATACAGTGAAAAGTCTAGGTAAATGTGACATGGCTTCAGAGACAAGAAGCAGCAACTACATGCAGTATCAGCCAGTCATTACTGTGTGCATGTAAACTGCAAAATGGAAACATTCAAAAGAACCATCATATGCAGAATACATGGAGTAATAGTTTTTTTTTTTATCAGAATGGCTGTTCATAGGTAGGCACTAGGCTATTGGCCCTAAGGCCTATTTAAACCTAGCCAAACAGTACCCTGGCTTTTACCACCCAAGAAAATTATTTTCCTGTGCCACTGTCAAGCAGAGCCACAGAAGTGATCCCTGGGGTGAATTTCCTATCCTACATCCTATCTCCCATCCAATCATCAAGATTTTTCTTGAAGAGTGCTAATGAGGAGCTCTGTTTGATATAGATAGGCAGTTTGTTCCAAAGTATGGGAAGTCTCTGGGACAGGAATCCATCCTTCCAGCATGTTCTGTTTATTGTGGTGACAAGGTTTAGGTCCCTAGAGCGTGTAGCTCAGAGGGATTGGGATTTCTTTACAGCTCTGGGTTTGACATAGCTTTGTATGTTAAGCAGAGATCGCCTCTGAGTAGGCGATATGCAACAGAGTAAAGCTGGAGTTTTTTGAGACTGTCTGTGTAGGGCATCTGTTTGAGGCCGGTAATCCTCTTTGTGAGGTATTTCTGTGGCCTTTCCAGTTGTTGTAGATGTCTAGTGAGTTACATACCAAAAGGGGCGTTGTACCCTATAATGGGTCTAATGAGTAGAGGGGAACAATGACATCTTTTTTCCTGGATGAGAAACCTTTTGTGATGAGGTGTGCCACATAGAAGGATTTCCGGACTGCTGTGACGATGTGATTATCAAAGGAGAGACTACTGTCCACCTGTGTCCCAAGGTCCCATCACACTTTTGGTGTTGAGTAGACTACCGCCTATGTGGTAGTTCATGGGTATAGAGTTTTTACCAAAAGGGATGACAATGCACTTTTTGGCACTGAGCTTGAGGCCATGGCTTTGACACCAGGCATCTGTCTCAGTAAGGCCCTTTTGTAGGATGTCCACATCGTTAGGAGTTTTGATTATGGCTCCTAGTTTGCAGTCATCTGCGAACTTTGTTAGCCAAAGACCTTCTGTGTTAGCCTGTACTTCAGAGAAGTAGATACCAAACAGGAGAGGACTGAACCCTGTGGTACTCCACTTGTCACTGGTCTGAAGTTGGATTTAGAGTCTGCTACTTTCACAGTGTGGATTCTGTCAATGAGCGAGTTGGCAACCCATCTTGTGACATAGGGATTTATACCTAGTTTAGTGAGTTTGTCTAATTCCAGAGTGGAGGATGGTGTCGAAAGCCTTGGCGAGATCTAGATAGGCTGTGTGTACCACCTTACCCTCATCTACGGCTTTGGTGACCGCTTCAAAGAAATCTATCAGGTTTAGGAAACATGATCTGCCTTTTACAAACCCGAACTGGGTAGGGTCCAGAGTTTGGAGATTACCAATGTCATTATTTATAAGTTCCATGATGATACGCTCCATAGCCTTGCAGACCAGGCTCGTCAGGCTAATGGGGCGGTAGTTCCCGAGGTCTGTGGAGGCACCACCTTTGTGGAGTGGGATAACCGTTGCTGTGCACCATTCAGTGGGCACAAAGCTTGAGGTGAGGCTATGATTGAACATGGTACTTAGGAGTTCGTTCTGTAGTTCATGTAGAACGCAGCCTGGGATGTTGTCCAGTCCCACGGATGCTGTGTTCTTGGCTTTGGAGAATGCTTTTTTACCTGTGCAGCCGTGATTACAGGTACTTTGCATTCTTCCATTATAGAGATGGGCCCTTTAGGGGATGAGAGAGGAGTAAAGTTAGCACTGAACCTATCTGCCAGGATGCTGGCAATATCAGTTGGTTCTATTTAGTGCCATTGTGCTGCAACTCAGAGCAGATCTGAGTGTTGCCATTGAGATTCTTGACACAGCTATAGAATGCTTTGTGGTTGTCTTTAGAATCAGTGGCAATTTTGTTTTCGTAACTAGCTTTGGAGGATTTTAGGAGGGATCTCAGCTTACTGAGGTTGACCACGGAGTTCCTCCAATCATGGGATTTTACTCTTTTTTGCAACAGTTTCTTTCTTCTGTTGTAGAGTTTGTTTATAGCAGGGGACCACCAGATTGGCTTACTTTTTTTGGAGAATAGCATCTTGGTTCTGTTAGGGATTGCACGATCCATGCACTCGTGTAAGTGCTTATAAAGTGCAATTGTATAGGATTCAGCAGTCATAACTCTACTGTCCGTCAGCATGGGTGTTGTGAAGTTTGCCACTTCTGTCTTAAGAAGCGTGAAGCTAACTTTGGAGAAATTTTTTATGGTGGGTTCCCTAATGGGGGGTGGGATGTGGATGTCTAGGGTGATTTACTTGTGGTCAGAAATTGACCTCTGGTGTGGAACACTGGTTGCCCATGTTGGTAATGACCAAGTCTAGGATATTACTGCCCCTGGTGGGGGTGTGGATAAGTTGATCCAAGGCACTGGAATTTATGAATTCTAGAAAACGTTGAGCACAAGAGTTGGCACATGAGTAGATTTCACAGTTAATGGTGGGGTAGTTGAAATCGCCCATTATTAGGATGTTAGGTTGTACCATAATATTTTCCAGAGTATCAAGAAATGAGGAATGGGAATCCTGTGGCATGGTGGGGGATCTGTAGCAAGCTACAATTTGCATTGCGGTCTTGCCCAGAGTTAGTTGCACTTGGATAATCTCAGATGCATTATGCTGCGCAACTAGCCTGGAGGTGTGGATATCCTTAATGAATATGGACATGCCTCCGCCTTTAGTGCTTCAGTCCAGGTTAGGTGGCCGAAAGGTGTGGTATGAATTATAGCCTGGTAATGCAGGGGTGCTCTCTGGAGCCTTGAACCAGGTCTATGTCACTGCACAGATGTCGATGTTCTCCATTTTTAAGGATTGCCTCGAGTGAGTGCATTTTGAGGTTTAGACTTCTAGCATTAAGTAGCATTACCCCCAGATTTTGCTTACTTGCACCTGTTACAGTGGTGAATTTGTCATTTGAATCTTGCATAAAAAAGGCACTATAGGGGTGGCACAGCCTTAGCCAGTATCTGGAACCCCAAGGGCGACAGGTGCAGGCCATCTCTGGCAAAGCATAGTGGTTTGTCGATCATGTCAACCCAGGCAGACAGATACTGGATCCCCTTAGAATGACACCAGAAGCTTAGCCAGCTGTTGAAGTCAATCATTGTTCTGTCAATATCATCATGGAATGTAAATATCCTTGCAGATAATGATAAGGAAGAGTACTGAATTATACAAAGTAGTGCAGGACGCAAATAGTAATGTTAAAACAGATACATTTGGGTAGAAATGAGCATGTGAATTTGACAAAAAATGATTTCAGAATGGAATAAGAGACAAAAGAGTTGCAATAATCTCAAAGAAAAATGGGACAATTCTGATATAAGGAAAAAAGGACAATGGTAGGTTTGTATTAGCAAGAGGTACTGGTAGGTTCATAGGTTGGTACTAGGCTATCAGCCTTAAGGCCTATACAAGCCTAGCCATAACAATTCCCTGGATATTTCTTCCCATAATATTTACTTCCCTGGACCCCTGTCTAGCAGGGTGACTGACGTGATCCCCGGGCTGAATTTTCCATCTCCCATCCAATCGTCAAGTTCCATTTGAAGAGGGCCAAGAAGGCGCTCTGCTTGACATGTATGGGCAGTTTATTCCAGAGTATGGGGAGTCTATGGATCAGGAACCTATCCCTCGAGCATGTTTTGTTCATTGTGATGAGAAGGTTTAGATCCCTAGAGCATGTGGCTCTGAGGGACTGGGATTTCTTTAAGTGGAGCATGTCCAACAGCTCAGGGTTTGACGTGGCCTTGTATGTTAAGCAGAGATCGCCTCTGAGTAGACAATATGCCACAGAGTATAGCTGGAGTTTTTTTTAGACTGTCAGCATAGGGGCATTTGCTTTAGGCCTGTGATTCTTTTAGTGAGGTATTTCTGCAGCCTTTTCAGCTGTTGCAGATGTCTTGTGAGGTATATACCAAATGGGGCGTTGTACTCTATAATGGGTCTAATGAGGGATGAGTACAGTGGGACAATGACCTCCTTTTTTTTGGATGAAAAGCCCTTAGTGATGAGGTGTGCCACATAGGATTTCCTGACTGTTGTGGCAATGTGGTTATCGAAGGTGAGACCACTCTCCACCTGTGTCCCTAAGTCTCTCATCACACTTTCGGTGTTTAGTATACTGCCACCTATGTGGTAATTCATGGGTACTTAGTTTTTCCCAAAGGGAATAACTATACATTTCATGACATTAAGCTTGAGCCCATGGCTCTGGCACCACGCATCTGTTTCTGTAAGGCCCTTTTGTAGAATATCCACATCATCTGGGGATTCAATGTCTCCCAGTTTGCAGTCATCTGTGAACTTTGTTAGCCAGAGTCCCTTAGTGTTGCCCTGTACTTCAGAGGAGTAGATGCCAAACAAGAGCGGTCCCAGGACTGAACCCTGAGGTACTCTCCACTTGTCTGGGGGTGGATTTGGAGTCGGCTACTTTTACAGTCTGGGTTCTGTCAGTAAGCCGGTTGGCAACCCGAGTGATGTAGGGATTTATATCCAGCTTAGTAAATTTATCTACGACTCCAGAGTGGGGAATGATGTCAAAGGCCTTGGTGAAGTCCAGATAGGCTGTGTGGACCCCCTTACCCTCGTCCACAGCTCTGGAGACTGATTCGAAGAAGTCAATCAGGTTCAGGAGACAAGATCGGCCTTCACGAACCCAAACTGGGTGGGGTCCAATGTTTGAAGATTCTGAAATGTCTTTGTTTATAAGTTCCATGATAATGCGTTCCATGCCCTTGCAGATCAGGCTCATCAGGCTGATAGGACGGTAGCTCCTGGGATCCAAGGTGGATCCTCCCTTGTGCAGTGGAATAACTGTAGCTGTGCGCCACTCAGTAGGCACAAAGCCTGAGGTGCGGCTATGATTAAACATGACACTTACGTGAGGTGCCAGTTCATTTTGTAGTTCATGTAGTACACAGGCCAGGATGTCATCTGGTCCCATGGATGCTGTATTCTTAGCTTTGGAGAATGTGGTTTCTACCTGTGTGGCCGTGATTACTGGGATTTGGCAATCTTTTGGTATTGAGATGGGCCCTTTAGGGGGTGAGAGGGGGGTGAAGTTGGCACTAAATTGATTTGCTAGGATATTGGCAATATCCTTGGGATCAGTATATTTAATGCCATTCTATTGTAGCTCAGAGCATATCTGAGCATTGCCATTTAGATTCTTGACATAACTATAGAATGCCTTGTGGTTGTCTTTGGAATCCTTGGCAATTTTATTTTCGTAACTAGCTTTAGAGGATTTTATGTGGGATCTCAGCTTGTTACTGAGGCTGGTAAGGGAGTTTTTTGCATCCTGGGATTTTCCTCTTTTCTGCAACAGTTTCTTCCTTCTGTTGTATAGTTTGTTTATGGCAGGGGACCACCAGATTGGCTTCCTTTATTTGGAGGAGAGCGTCTTGGTTCTTATTTGAGATGGCACGATTCATGCACAAGTGGATGTGCTCATACAGTGCCTTAGTGTAGGATTCAGCAGTCGAACTTTCAGCTCCCGTCTGCATGGGTGTCATGAAGTTTGTCACTTCTGACTTGAGTAGCATGAAGTTGGCTTTGGAGAAGTTTTTTACGGAGGTTTCCTTACTGGGGGTGGGGGTGGGATGTGGATGTCAAGGGTAATTTGATTATGGTCAGACCTGACCAATGGGGAGGTGACCACTGGTGTGGAGCATCCAACTCCCATGTTGGTAGGGGAGAAGAACTGGGTTGGCATGTGTTTATATTTTACCTAAAGCTACTGCTATGCAGCTTAGGAAAATTTTGATAGAAAGAGGCTTTCAGCAGGAAACATTACTTATGTCTGAGAATTGGAACCCAATTTGTAATAATGAGAATGTGTTAGGGGATCTGCAAGAAAAAAACAAAAAGCGATAGTAGATTTCTGAGAAATATATCAGATTGTTTATGTAAGATGCAAATTCAGTAACTGGAATGCAAACAGAATTTGCATATTACTCCCCAAGATACAATAACTGGCCTAGACTGGATATAGAAATTATATTTCCCAGAACCATGTCTATTTAACGGAAAGTTTTGAGATCAAACAATAGATCATGCACCAACAAAAACTGAGATCAAGATGCCGGATAATGACATAAAAAATGAGACACTGGCATTTTACAACTACTCTGCTACAAGTAATGATGTATAATCAATCTAGGATTAGATATCATTCATGTGGAAATGTGGAAGTTATGATTAAAGAGCGATAATGAGCTGGAAGACTTGGTTTAAAATTTATTTTAAAAAGGGCAAGGATACCAGTATCTTGGAAAAAAGCAGTGGTCATGGTATTATCGAAGTGGAGTAAAAGATCCTTCAAATCAGGCTTCATATAGATCCATTTTGAGTTTAAACCAGAATTATGTCTCTATTAGCCAAGGAAATGATAAGGATGATATAAAAATTAATAGATATGGTCAGTGCAAATTCACATTCATGGAGGGGAGGCAATCATTTGAAATCACTGATACAGTGATGATCCAAAGGGAAGCAGAGGGTAAAAAAACACTACCACTGCAGAGTCTTAATTGAGAGGTAGCATTTCAAGAGAGCTGAAATTTTTATGATTAGGGTAATATTAGCATTTGCATTCCCTGAGAGAATAACAGGGTTTCTAAGGACGATATACGGAAGAGAAGCAGGAAAATAATTAATGTGTGAGAGCTCCTTTCTGGCAAGCAACTTCTGAACAGAGGAATCAAATAAGATGTCCTCTTTTCTCTTATTAACTTCTTTACTAACAGTTTTAACTATAAAACAAATTCAAACATATAGTTGGCAAGGCAATCAACAGCCTTATTATGTGTAGATTATATTATTTTGTCCTTTACAAATCAAGAAAAGATATTTCTGTGCTGTGGAACATTCTGAGACAGTTTAAAGTCTTTTCACAGTATGAACAAAACATTATAAAACAAAAGCTATAGTGATGAACTATGCAATCACACAAAATGGTTTAGTACTACCCATAATTATGGGTAGGAAACATACCACTGCCTCCAAAGTAACAGAGGGAATAGGACCACTGTCACTAATGTGGCACCCAGATGGCAGGATGCCACCTACTGTGATGTCAGGATGGCTTGCCCCAATGAGGTTTAAATCCCACCCCTGCCACTCAAGGGTGAGGTGCACACAAGTCTGTTTCAGTTAATTCACAAAATACAACCTTGCTCAAAAACATAAATGCAGTATGCGCCCCAGGTATGAGCTTCCAGCACCCACACTCAGAATGGACTACACAAGGACAGTACATTTTGCACACTTGTCCATACATGTAGATGTTAAATGCGTGCATTCAATGCTGTAGTCCTGACTTGTGGAAGCCCTTGGCTGGCCCGACTACCAGAGTAAAAATTTTCCCTCCTCCTGTAGCTGGCAGATGCCCTAACCTGACGTCAGTATTCTGGGGTATAAGTGGAGTCCACCTCAGTTTTTTCTTGCCCCTCGGAGTTCAGAGCCCCCGTAATAGGAGCAGAAGGTCAAGTTCAGATGGCTAGGACAGGGAACCCTAGGCAGACAAGAGTCAAGAGCAGGAGTCCCAGGTAAATAGGAAATAGAAGCCTACCCTGTAGGCAAAGGGGGAAAGAGGACTGCAACAGTGAATATACTCTAACATCTACATTTATGCTAAGTGTACATAACTGTACTATGTTCTTTGCGTTTCACTGTTGTAGTCCTGACTTGTGCGATGATTCCCTAAGCTGAAAAGAGGGGACTGTGGTAAAGTAAGGCAATGACAGGAAGTTTTGCAAACCCTGCTTTGGACTAGAAGAAGGCTGACATTGGTAGTGCATGGTGAAAAGTGTGCAATGAAGACCAGTTAGCAACCTCCAACAACTCTTGGTAGGTATGCTTTTCAGGAAGGCAGAAGACTTAGTTGCCCTACTGGAAAGGGCCCTTACAGCTTCAGATGTGTTCCCTCCATGATGACAAACAAAGCGTAGTACAGTGAGAGATCCTTTTGGAAATGGTCTGCTTGCAAAACAGGTTTTCCTTCAGTGCTGCTAGCAAAGGTTACAGACAGTTGGTCAGATATACTGATGGTTTTTGTTGCGTCCAGTTAAATAGGGTAGCTGCCTATGAACGTCTGAGCAATGCAGAAATCCCTCTCTCCTGTTTTGTGGGTCTGAAGGGAAGATAGGCAGATGCACCACCTTGGGTCTAAAGGATGGATTAGTCCTAAGAGAGGGACTCTGTTTCATGCAAGGGGGGGGGGGGGCTGCCAGGTACAGTATCCTTTGAGCTGATAGACTGAGGGAGAAGGTATCCCTCCAAGCTGATGGGTACAGGGTTTGCAAGTTGGGGAGTACAAAATGTTCCTTCTTTTGAGTGTGAAGGTGAAGAAGCTGAGGTAAAATCCAAAGACAGTATTGGTTAGGCCAAGAAGTACCACCAATGTTGCCTTGGCCAATCTGGAGCTATAGGTATGGCTCTGGAAGCTCTTCTCTAATTTTCTGGAAAGTCCTGGGAAGTAGGGGCATTGATGGGGAAACAAATTAATACGGCCTGTCCATATGAAAGAGAAAATGGCCATTTTCCAGGCTGAGAGTCTGTTCCTGGAACAGAACCTTTTTGATTGTGTTTTTTTCCTGGTGCAGAAGAGGTCGATCTGTGAGGTCCCCATTCCTCAGCCATGAGAAAGCTCTCCCAATGCAACTGCTGCTCGTTGGTGTCTACAGTCTTCTGCTGATTTCATGTGCCCATTAGTAGAGCACATCCAGAAGGCATTGAGCCAACAGGTGCCATCCCCATGGCATGATCTATGATCCCCATCCCCATAGCTGGGCTGTAAGACAAGCAGGAATGGGTTTCCCTTGCTTTTGTACCACAAGACTGTGGCATGGTCTGTATCCATGATTAGCACCCCCTGGTTTTAACTTCCAAGTGTTAGCAAAGCTCTATGTGCTGTTGTAACTCCTTTTAGTTTATGTGCTTACTCACTTCCACTGGATCTGTAACTGTTTGAAGAGTGCTCCTCAAGCTGTCTGAGGCATCCGTAGTGAAGTCTGCTGCAAATCAGAATGGTATGCCTGGGTTTAGAGTGCAAGCCTTGGTACATCATGTTGAAATGCCTTTTAGGCCAGTTATCAGCCTTATCTTGGTAGATGGTGATAGTGTATGCTGGCCCAACACGTTAAGGAAGCACCACTGTAATTTCCACAAGTGCATCCTGGGCTGCGGAAGCATGAAAATGAAAATGCCACGAAACCCAGTGTATGGAGAAACTCTCTGGAAGTAAGAAGATTGCTGTCCATAGTTTTTTTAAGGCAACTGGTCAGGAAGGATACCCTGTCTACAGGCAAGACTGTCTTTTGGAGGGTAGATTCCAGTAGGCCCCCCAGAGCAATATTCTGATTGTAAGTAGAGTTTGGGATTTTTAGTGATTTATGGTAAACTCCCAGGAAAGTAAATATGGACTGGGTGGATGCCAAGTCTGTGCACAGTAATACCAGACTTATGAACTGGAGGAGGCAATCTTCCAGACAAGGGTAAATTTGTAGCCCTTGTTTTAGCAGTAGGCAATGAGTGGGGCTAAGCATTTTGCAACTACCCTGGGAGCATTAGAGCAGACAAAAGGTAAAGCACAAATCTGAAATGTTTGGGACTAGCTAAAAAGCTAAAGAATCCTCAGCTTGATCCTACTATAGGAATATTCTGGCATGCATGCTTAGGAACTGTAGCCTCCATGGAAGCCTTTGGGGAAAAATATGGACAAAAGTTCTTGAAGGGTCAGCATCTGAATTTGAGGACCTGCAGGAATAAATAGAGGACCCTGAGCAGTGTTGAGGAAAAGCCCCTTCCTATATGATGTAGAGGGGCTGCTTCCACTAAGGCTTGGACACCTAGTGTTTCCATGTGTCTCTTTGACCTGCTTTGGGTTGGGAAGGAAAGATGCAGAGATTAGTTGGACAGTTTCTACTGAAATGTGGGGGCTGTACCTGCAACAAACCTTTGGCTGTCTGTACTGACTTAGCTCTGCTCTTCAGCTTTTTAAGCACAGCCTCTGTTTTAGAATCAAATAAACCTCCTTATCCAAGGAAGCATCCAAAAGATTGGATTTAACATGCTCTCATGACAGCTTGTTCTCTTAGCCATCCTTGCCACCTAATGACAGAACCAGTGACTGTGGCCCTGCTGGCAGCCTCTAAAGCATCAAATTCACAGTGTAAGGAATGCATGACCACTTGTGAGGTGGAGCTGCAAATGTCTAGTAATTCTTTAGATTAAGATCTTACTTCCAATGGTCAAAAGCTTTTGCCTCATCTGTTCTAGTTGTGTTTCTTGGTGTTTTACTATGTGAAACTGTTAGTTTAATGTCCTCGTAGAAAGAGTGGCAGAGGTGTACACCTTTTTACTAAATTTATTGAGGGCTCTCATTGGTAGGGGGTTTCTGGATGCTCTGGCACCCTTGGGTCCAGGAATGAAAACCTCTGGGTCTGAGGGGTTTTGAAAAAGGTGCTTTTGCAAATCCATAACCCTGCAGAATCTGCCAGATTTCCTGGTAGAAAGAGGGAGGGAGGAAGTCTGGTTTCAAATAAGTTTCTTGGAAAACATCAACCACCTCCAAAACTGGGGGTTTAATTTCTGGTAGGTGGAGAAAATCCCCAACTCTTTTCTTAGCTTGGAAATAGTCCTGCTCTTCCCAATGAAAATGATCCCAGAGGGAGTGTAAAGTTTCCTCTAAGGATAGATCCTCAGGTGGGGAGACAGAAGGCAAAATTTCCTCTGAATCAGACTCCTCAAAGGAAGCCAAAGAGGGATTCTCTTCAAAGACAGAGACCTCCTGGTCAGAGTCCTGCCTAGTCTCAAAAAGGGTCAGTAAGAACCCCTGGGATTCGAGATATCTTTCTTTTTCCTGAGACTGGTTCAGGGGTAGAATGTCTGCCCCTAACCAGGTAAAGCAGATCCTCTACCAATTTAACTAAGTCCAGCTGACAGGACCAACACTGGGAGGTGGTAGGGCTGGAATGAAAAGATGGCTTTTTAGGAGAAGCCTTTGTTTAGACGTGAGGACGTCGGAAGCACGGACGCCTGAAAGCCTCAGAGCTGTAGTGGAAGTGCTGTGTTCGATAAAAGCCAAGGCCTGCAAAGCAGTCTTGGACCTGACCAACGAAAGTTGATCAACAACTGCTGTTGATGTCAAGGGGCCCCGACAGCATATCAGACTCCGAAAGGTTATTGATAAGAGGCCTTCTCCACCACCTCGGTCATGGAAGGGGGCTGCAAAGGCACTTCACAGACTTCAGAGATAACCAGTCTTGGAGAGCTAGCAGATGGTGAATGGATGTTTCTAGTAGGCCTGAGGTTGGGCAATTTGCATTTAGGGAAAAAAGTCAGGATAAGAAATTGACACCATGCCAAGCAAAAAAACAGAGGAATCTAACAAATTTAGGTAAAATGTCTACCTTACGCCAAATAGTTCTGGAACTGAAATGGGTGCAGAAATGACAGCTAGTGATGATGTGGCCTGGTTCCAAACAAGTTACACAGAAGGAATGGAAGTCCTGGTGTGGGACTTGTTTTCCACAACAGAGACAGTTATTAACTTTCTCTGACATTAATTTCCCAACAGGGTATTTAGCTTTCTGAAGTTTTCACTCTGGCGCGGACCAGCCAACCCATGTACTGCATGTCGGTTTCAGACTCTGACTGCAAAAACGAACTGAGGTTGGTCAGCAGACTCCACTTATACCCCAGCATACTGACATCAGGTTAGGTGGAGGGAAAATGTTTCCATGGTGCAGAATCCCACAAGTCAGGACTACAACAGTGAAACAAGAAAACATCTCTCATAGAAGAGGAGTGTCTTTCGCTATGCCTCCAGCCCCTTTTCACACTGTTCTCCCTGTGAACCAATGTTTTCCAGTGCCCCTTTATCCATGCAGCTGCCTTACAGACAAGTATAGAAATTCCAGAGAAGGATGGGAGAATTCTCCTAAACCCCAGAGCTTTCTTCATAGCATAGTAGTACTACCACCAGCTTGAACAGCCAGGGCTTCCAGGTACCTGCTGCCCTGAAATTAAGCCAAATATGAATACACCAAAATATCTTTCACTGGCAACAGGCCTAAGCAGTCTAATGGGAGGTGTGTGCCACACAGTGTACTTAGCCAACAGTGCAAACTTTTAGTTATGTACTCACCATAACTTCAGATGTTTGGGATCCATCTCGCCTACATTCTGACTGATGGGTTCGGAGCCGATCCTCGGCTCCGACTCGGCGCGCTTATGCCAAAGAGCGAAGTCTCTTATTGGCTGAGCTTACTATATCCCAGGATGCACCGCTACCAGTCCCCCAGATCTAGTTTGTCCGCATACATGCACACACGCATGCACTGCTTATATAACATTGACAGATGATACAAGATAAAAAACAGTAGAACCCAAACCGCTCAATCTCTTCTGCTCTCCAAGGCAGGGGAAGGAGGGTGGGTATTAGGAATGTGGCGAGATGGATCCCAAACATCTGAAGTTATGGTGAGTACATAACTAAAAGATGTTATGTGATCCTATCTCGCCTACATTCTGACTGATGGGACAGCGTCCCTAGCACCTAAATCCTGGGTGGCTCACTGGAAAACACTCCTGAGTACCGTGGAACCAAATGATGCTCGTCCTTTAGATGCCACATCCAATTTATAGTGGGAAAAGAAAGTGTGCGGGTTGGACCAAGTAGCCGCAGCACAAATTTCAGAAATAGCGAGCTTGTAATGGAATGCAATAGAGGTAGCCATAGCTCTAGTAGAGTGAGCTTTGACAGATGTTGTAAGTTGCTTATTTGAAGAGGAATAAGCTTGAGTTATGCAATCTCTGATCCATTTGGCAATAGTAGCTTTAGTGATGGATTTACCCAATTTATTATCTGAAAAGGACACAAACAATTGATCTGTTTTCCGACTTTGCTGAGTCCGATCTAGATAGAAGCGCAATTGCCTGTGAACATCCAATGTATGGAAGGTGTATTCCGCTTTGTTTGAAAATTTTGGAAAGAAAACTGGTAGCTCTAAAGATTGTTGGAGACAGAGATTAGAGCAAACTTTTGGGACAAAAGATGGATTAGGTCTAAGTGATACTCTATCCTTGTGAAAAATCAAGTACGGTGGTTTGATAGATAGGGCTTGAAGTTCTGAAACTCTTCTTGCAGAGGTAATTGCAACTAAGAAGGCAGTTTTCCAAGACAGATATTTCAACTCACATGTAGCAGCCGGTTCAAAGGGGGAAGATGTTAAGGCACGAAGTACCAAATCAAGATCCCACGGAGGCGCAGGATGAAAAACTGGGGGTCTTAAAAGCACAGCACCTTTCATGAAAGTTTCACATAATCTGCTGCTCATCAACGGTGGGTCTGTGGAATCGTGAAACTTAGAGATAGCTGCTAATTGGACTTTAATAGTAGAGACTGAAGATCCTTGATTAAACAAGGATGTCAAAAATTTCAAGACCTCTGGTATCAGGGCAGTAATAGGGTCTAATCCTCTGAGTTGAGCCCAGATAGCAAACCTCTTCCACTTACTGTGATACAACTTCTTAGTGGTGGGTTTGTGGGCTGAAGATAAAATGTGAATAACTTCCGGGTCCAAGGTGTGATTTCTGACTATAGTCGGAAGTGGAGGAGCCAAGCTGTTAATTTCAAAGTGTGAAGGGACTGGTGCTGTTGTCCCGACTGATGAACCAGAAGGTCTGGAATTAGGTCCAAGAACCAAGGACCGTCCAGAGCATATTTCTGTAGGTAGGGGAACCATACCTGACGAGGCCAGTACGGAGCAATTAGAATCATTGTGGACCCCAAATGGGAAGCTTTCTGGATGACTTTGGAGAGGAGTGGAATCGGAGGAAAAGCATAAAGCAGTCCTGTTGGCCAAGGTTGAACTACAGCATCCATAGCTGTTTCCCCTTGACGCGGGGTCAAGGAAAAGAACCTTTTGCACTTCGTGTTTTGTGGTGTTGCAAACAGGTCGCAGCACGGAATCCCCCATCTTTTGAAAATCTGAGCTGCTACTGTTTCGTTCAGAGACCACTCGTGAGGAGAGAGAATAGTCCTGCTCAGTCTGTCTGCCAATACATTGGATTTGCCTGGAATGTGGGTTGCTACCAGGAAACACTTGGTAGCCACTGCCCATTCCCACACCCTCATGGCCTCTCTGCAAAGGGGGTAAGATCTGGTCCCTCCTTGTTTGTTTAGATACCAGACTACCGACATGTTGTCTGTGTGGATGGCGATAATGCCTTGAGGGAGAAACTTGTGGAGGGCTTGTAAGGACAGAAGTACAGCCCTCATTTCCAACACATTGATATGGAGATATGTTTCGTTGGGAAGCCAAGAACCTTGAACTGACCTGCCCAGACAATGCCCCCCCCCCCACCCCGCCTGGGAGGCATCCGTAGTCAAGGTGGCCACCGGAGGGGGTATAACAAAGGGTCTTCCCTGATTCAGATTGGATGGCAGAAGCCACCAGCGGAGGTCCCGTTTGCACGTTTCTGTAATCAGTATGTGATGATTGAGGGGGAGATCTTGAAAAGACCATTGTGTCGATAATAGCCACTGGAGAATCCTCATGTGCAACCTTGCCATAGGAACTAGGAGAACCGTGGCAGACATTGAACCTAGAAGTTGCAGGACCATCCTGGCTGGGGCTTTGGATCTTAGAAGCAGGGCTCGGACCTGATTTTGTAATGTTTGTATCCTTTCGGTAGGAAGGAAGATCCGCATTAATTTTGAGTCTATCTCTGCTCCTATGAATTTTATGCGCTGAGAAGGCAGCAAGACAGATTTTGACCAGTTGAATGTAATTCCCATGGAAACACCCAGGGAGATGGTGGCTTGTAGGTTCTCTAGTAGTAGATGCCTGGTGGTGGCAGTCAGGAGCCAGTCGTCCAGATAGGGAAACACTTGGAATCCGAGACTCCTCAGGTGAGCAGTCACTACTGCCAAACACTTGGTGAACACCCTGGGGGCTGTGGTGAGACCAAAGGGCAGTGCACAAAATTGGAAATGACTGTCTCCCAGGCTGAAGCGCAGATACCTCCTGGACGCCTGATGTATCGGTATGTGATAATAGGCGTCCTTGAGATCTATGGAGCACATCCAAACATCTTTCTCCAACAATGGGAGAATGGATTGTAAAGTGACCATTCGGAATTTGGACTTCATGACGGACTGGTTTAGTTTGCTGAGATCCAAAATGGGTCTCAGGTCCCCTGTCTTTTTTGGCACTAAAAAGAACCTGGAGTAATTTCCGGATCCGATCTGGTCTGTGGGGACCGGTTGGATGACTCCTTTTTCTAGCAGCTTTGAAGCTTCTACGGCTGCAATTTCCCTTTGACTGGGTGGTGGGTCCGGGATTTTTTTGGACGGTGGGGGTGAGTGTGTGAAGGGAATGGTGTAACCTCCGGCAATAATCAGAAGCACCCATCTGTCCTGAGTAATAGCCTCCCAGGCTTTTAGGTGCTTGGCAAAACGGCACCCGACTGGCTCCGGAGCAGCACAGTCGGGCAATCCCTCATGGAGTGTGGGAGGCTGAAGAGCCACGAAAGGACTCGCGGTCTCCAGTGTTGCGGGGGCCTCTGCCGCCTCTGGGACGGCGTCTCCCAGAAAAATTTCCCCGTCCTCTGCCTCTGGATGGGGAATCTTCCTGCTGTTGAGGAAAGAATTTCTGTGATTTGCGGAACCACATCTTCCCTCCTCTTTTAGCCTTGGGATAAGGCCGAAAGGGAGTGGAATAACGTGCTCCTACGGCAGATAAAGTCTTTCCCTCCTGCTCACAGCGGGTAAGAGTGTCTTTTACCTTGGGTCCAAACAAAGAGGACCCATCAAAGGGAGCGTCGGCAAAGGAAGACTTGAAGGCCTCCGAAATGACAGGAACGGAGCCAGGCTTGTCTCCGTGAGCCACGCCTGTGCCTGCCGCTCTGCCCGCCTTCGGCCGCATATGAAATGAGCCTCATGGACGAGTTAGAAATCGAGGTAAGGATAGCCAACTGAGAGCTAACCGACTGGGCTAGCTGCTCAGGTAGGTTACCTGAGAGGGAGTCTGAGAGCTCCTTGACCAGATCCCTCTGTAGTCTGGTGAAATGTGCCAAATAATTCAGGGACCTCAGAGTAAAGGCCGCTGAAGTCAGGGTGCGCTTCCCATACCGGTCCATGCTCCTAGACTCCTTATTAGGAGGATGGACGGACGTTGAAGCCTCTGCCACGTCCTGCTGGGTAGCAGATGCCACCACCATGGCATCTACAGCCACTCCTTCTCGGGTGGAGCAGACAAAAATTTGTTAGGGCGAGAAGGCACTGGTTCCACAGTATCTGGATGTTCCCACGCCCTCCGACAAACCAAATCCAGGAGCTCGTCGAAGGGCGGATACACCCAGGAGGCGGAGGGCTGAGCCCCGAAGGCCTTGAGGAACACAGACTCATCAGCGGAGGGGGGTTTGGAATTCCAGCCGCCTCGTTGCTTGAGGATCTCTAGAATGTCTGCAAATGAGACATCATCCGAGGACGACTTTGGGGACCCCTCCGCATCATCAAGATCAGTGTCCGATGTAAGAGACTCATCGGGGGAGTCCACGTGCTTCCTCTTGCACAATCTCTTCCTTGGGAGCTCCTCCGAAGACAACTCCGAAAGACCCTCAGGAGGAGGGGAACCTCCAGTGGGGGTAACCTCAGGCCCCGGGGCTCCGCTGCCTAGAGACAGGGGAACTGCCAAAGACCCAGTCTCCATGCCCAGGGAAGGTGCCGGTAAAGCCGTAGAGATGGCCGAAGAAGACTTGGCCAAGGCACTCCTCATAGCTCTGAAGGCAGGACCCCCAGAATCCTGGGAGGGTCCAGTCTCTGGAGCCATGATAGCAGACGGAAGTCCCGCGGCCGAAGCACCGAGAGGGAGGCTTGGAACCGACAGCATTGGTCCCGAAACGTCACCCCCGGGTCCGGCCGAAGAAGTCCGTGTGCTAAACTCGGACCCGAAGGCCGGGGTTGGAGTAAGGGTTGGAGCCGACCCTAGGATCTCCACTGGCTCCATCAGCACCTGCTCCGACGGAGCCGAAGCGGTCGGAGGAGGAATGGCAATGGAATGGGCTATCGGCTCCGAAGCCAATTGGGTTGGAGCCGAAACAAATTTCTGAAAGACTGGGGACTGGAAAAGTCTTTGGAGCACCCTGTCTATGTCCGAATCTGACATCCTTGATGACCTGGAAGAGACCGAATGGGTCCAAGTAGGCCTCTCCAACGGCTCCAAGGGACTAGGGGACCGGCTCCGAATCGACAATTATCGGCGCCGAAGGAGTGTCCAAACCAATTTCCATCGGTGCCGAAGAGGGCTTCGGCGCCAAGGAGGAAGTGTCTGAGCGGACAACCTTCATCGGCTCCGAGATCAGTGGAGCCGATGAAGGTGACCCGCCTCTCGATGCCCCAGCCGTCGGCTCTGAACCCAGAGGAGTCGAGGCTGGAGGCATCGAGGCAGACCGTTCCGCCCTCGGCTCCGAAGTCCGTGGAGCCGAAGGAGAAGCCTGCCTATGTCTTTTGGCGGTCGGTTCCGACGGACTGGTCGGAGCAGACGCCCTTTTCTTTTTAGCAGGAGAAGGAGAGGAAGCTAATGCCTCTTCAAAAGAGGGTTTAATAAGGCCTTTTAATATAAGTTTATTTTTCCTCTCTTGGAGGACCCTCGAGGAAAACGCGTGGCACACGCTACAGGACTCCTGCAAATGTTTGGCGCCCAAACAGTACACACAGAGAGAGTGGTCATCTGTGATTGACATCTTGAAACTGCACTTAGTGCACGTTTTAAATCCTGAAGGCCTAGGAGCCTGTGACATAATGGCAACCAATTTAGTGTAACTAGCCAAAACCAACACACTAACAATGACAGAAAAAATTTCTTCTCTTCTTTTTTTTTTTTTTTTTTTTTTTTTTTAAACAAAGGCTGTCACAAATGGACAAGAATAACTAAAGGGGTCCAAAAACCCCTAAGTAAAAAGGGACTAAAACAACAACGGACTGACAGGGGAAGGCCCTTAAACTCAAAGGGAACCTCTGGTCAGAAAAACGCATTCACTACACAAAAACTTTACAGAAAATGCTCACTCAAACACAAAAACACAAGATAGCTGTTAAAACAGCTTTTTGTTGAAGAATTAGGAAATTCCTGACAGGAAAGTAAGTGAAAAAGCACTACTTAGCTCAGCCAGCTCGAGACCACGTCTTTGCTTGTTAGCGGCAAACGAGATCTGGGGGACTGGTAGCGGTGCATCCTGGGATATAGTAAGCTCAGCCAATAAGAGACTTCGCGCTCTTTGGCATAAGCGTGCCGAGTCGGAGCCGAGGATCGGCTCCGAACCCATCAGTCAGAATGTAGGCGAGATAGGATCACATAACATCAATGCTTCTCTTCTTGGATGAAATGTGCATAAACACAATCAACAAATTGATAACAGCTACAAGAAATGAAAATTTAAAAACTAAACTTACTTAAAGAAAATAGTGTAAATAAGGTGTTTACTTCACAGACATGAGGTGCAGTGCTCGATTCTCACCTATAAAGGTAATTGGCTGGCCTTAAAATGGCCAACAAGAGTACCTAGCCTGGTACATATTTATGAACAATGATGGGAAAGCTTTCAAGGGTTTGGGAGATGGCATGTTTACCTCACAAACAAAAGGTAAAGGACTTTATTCTCACCAAGGGAAAGAGACTAGGCTTAAATGGTCCACAGCAGCAGCTAGCCTAGTACTTACCTATGAACTGGAGATGGTCAGTCCAAGAAATTACAAGTTAAGCATCTGTATAATGGTTAATGTATTTAACCTCACCTTTGGAAACCTTGGCTAAGCTCAATACCCAAGGGGTCATTAGCCTAGTAATCACCTATGAACCTATTGGAGTTTTTACCCCGGGGAACTGCACAGCCATCAGTCTTGACAAGTCTAACATGCAAAGCCATGTAAAGAATTACCATGGAAATTATAGACAAGGATATTGGCAACCTAATGGACCCATCCCAGTTTGACTTTAACAGAAGTTCTTGCCTGCTTAACCTAGTAGACTTCTTTGTAAAAGTCACCATGGCTATGGATGGGGGAAAACAGTGCACATCACCTTTACTTGGCCAAAGAGTTCCATTCAATATTCTTCTCAGGTACTGTTGAAAACTCTAAGAACTAGGCATAAATCCCTACAAAACTTGCTGGATTGCCAGCTGGCTCACAGATAGGACCCAAGTTGTCAGGATAGGTGAGACAACCTCCACCAAGAGACCAGTCACCAGTGGAGTACCCAGGGCTCCTTAATGGGCTTGCTCCTGTTTGCCATCTACTTCTTGGAAGTCAAAACTAATGTCAAAGGCCTCTGGCTCATTAAATTTGTAGAAGGCTGTAAAGTGGGAGCTATCAGGTTCCTCCCATTACATCATCATTCTACAAAAGATCCAATACATACAAATGACTGGTCTGAAAAACAGTGTAAAACTCAATGCAAAGAAATACATTATAGTCCCCTTTTGGAAGGCATCCACTCAAGCTAATTACTTCATTGATAAAACACCCTTAAGAGTTGATCCATAGTATGGGATCTGGAAAAAAATATGTAGACAGTATTCTGGCACTCGACCAACAAGTAGCCAAGATAGAAAGAAAATCATCATTCTATCTCACCCAACTCACAAGCAAGGTGAAGACTAGTGTCTGTGTGTTGTACCTTTAAGAGGCATTTCAAGGACAGCACGTGCATATAAATTGCAAGCACATGCTAGCTTCAGTGACATTTTAACACTGCAGCCAGAGAGTGAGCATGTATATGTGAGACAGCTAGTTTGTTTATAAGTCTATCTAAGTTAAAGTTATTAAGCCTCAATCCTGATGTGTTGGTACATAATAAAGCTGCTTGAAGAGACCCCACAAATGCTCGTCTGTTTTAATCCTGACTTGACAAGCGACATGGTGTCAGAACTGGGATTCCATGAACTGCTTTTCAGAGCTACAAGGTGCAAAGTTAACAAGGAAGGTAAGCTAAGTGAACCGAACACAAAAAAGGGCCAAAAACAAACCAAAGGTAATGAAAACTTGCATGAACGATTTTACAAAAAAAGATAAAATGGAGCATTACAAGGGCACAAACCACATTATTAAATAAGCGAGAGGCACAAAAAGAATTAATTAAATGAAATGTTTAAAATTAAGATAGCTGATAAAGTGATCAGAAAAGTACATAAAGGGTTAGGAATTACCTTAGAATTCAAAATGAGCATGTTAAAATGGGCATGTTTAGAGTAAATCGAGCACAAGAAAAGTATAACGGGCATGGAAGAAGATTAAACAAGCAAAATGAATACAATAAGGGCAAAAATGGCACATTAAGCATAAATAAAGCAAGACAACTGCGTGTTTTTTGACAAACTACTGTGTTTTGGCATGAACTACTGTTTTGCATTGACAAACTATCAACTAGAGTTATTCAAAGTATCTCAAAGTGTGTAAAAGTGCTTATAGTGTGTGCTTAATACCCAGCATTTATTCTGAAGACTATGTGTGCAAAGTGCAACTGTTTCATAAAGTGCAGTCAAAATACAGCTATTTTTGAAAAGTTTCTTGTGCTGGGTGTGTCTATTCACACAGTGCTGCCATTACAGTGTGTTTCTTGCACTACAAAGAGTTAAGCAAAGTACAGCCATTTTGGGAAAGTTGCAGTGTGCTGTGTACTCTCTATTCGTAAAGTGCAATTACTTTTAAATGTTTTTACTCTGAGCTTCTTCTGCCCAGTTCATTCGCACAATGCAGTATTTTGGAATGTTTCTTACACTGATAAGAGGTGATTTCTTACAGTACAGTAATTTCAAGAGTATTCTTGTGCCAGACAGACTTTTTGCAAACTTCAGTCATTCAAAGGCTTGTGCTACTGGGCATAGTTACAAATACTTATATTTCAGGCGTATGTGCAAGTCTGCATGTTTGTACAGTTAAAAGTGAACTCAGGTTCCATTGTGTTTTACTGCAATTTGTTGGCATGGCAGACGGATTTCAAAAACCATTACCACTAGTATTTGATCAGAATATTGCAGAGAATTGGAGAATACTTGAGCAAGAGTACGATATTTTTATACAAGCAGATTATTCTGACAAAGATGCACACACCAAGGCATTCATTTTGCTAAACCTAGCTGGGTCAGAGGCCACTGAAAGAGAGCGTTCATTTGTGTATGCACAAGCAGTATATGAAGGAGAAAGTGAAAACAGTCATACTGTTGTTCACGGTGTATCAAGGGAAGACCCAGAGTGTTTGAAACGCAAATTCAGGGAAATGTGTAACCCCCAGACAAATCTTACATTAGAGAGGCATTTGTTTTACACAAGAGATCCAAAGCAAGGAGAAACTTTTGCAGCTTATATTACTGACCTGAGACACACAGCTAAAATGTGTAGGTTTGGTGACTTAAAAGATGAGTTAATAAACGACAGGCTTGCGTGTGGTATTAACAGTGTTGCAGTGAGAAAGATTTTGCTTCATGACAGTGATTTAACGCTGAGCAAAGCTACTGAGAATTTGTCAAATCCATTAAGTTACAGAAAGGCACACAAGTATGCTTGCAAGAGATAAGAGCATGGTTTCAGCAGGCTCCAGAGCAAATGTAGACAGCACGCAACACATGGCTAAGTAGAAGCAGGCCTAAGCACGTGGCAGCTGTAACCCCTGCGAGTGTGGCAGGTAAATCCCACAGTTTTCCAGCAAGATCTAAGAAAAGGACATGCTCAGTGCAGTACAAGGGTGAGTCAGCAAAATCCAGATCAAGCTTTATTGTTAACTGTTGCAAGTGTGGTGCCAATCATGAGCCTAAAAGAGAAAAGTGTTTAGCATTTGGTCAGCAATGCCACAAGTGTAAAAAATGGAACCATTTTCAAAAGTTTTGCAAATTAAGAAACCTCACAGTTAAAAAGAGAGGTCACTTGAAGCAAGTTGATCACAGAGAGCTGCAACTCTGCTTTCTATGTAGATGGTGTGGCAGTGATTGGTGAGAAAGTTAATGCATTGGATTTGTTGGCAAAGAACAAAGTGTTTGTCTGTCCAGATCAATGGTAAAACCACCGAGCTCGAAGTAGGCACTGGTTCAAAGTGTAATGTCATGTCAGCAGACACTTTTGCTAAGATGAGACCTGGTGAACAACTAAATGTGGCCAGTTGTGTGAAACTTGTTGCTTATGGAGGTGAACAAAATCAAACCAAAGGCTCAGAAGTGCCTTCATGTTAATTGGCTAGAACTGCAATAGCTTACTATTCTATGAAGTCCGAAGACTTGCATACTCATTATTGGGTCTCCGAAACAGTTTGAGAAGGAATTTGCTTTCCTTTCCCAAGGAAATTCATCATATAAGCACATATCCTAGTTCCAATTTTACTGAAGCTATTTTCTCAGAGCATGCTGATGTTTTTGATGACAAGTTGGGCAAACTTCCAGTTGTGTATTCTATGAAGTTAGACCAGTGGTCAGACTGTCAAGAAAAGTTCTGATAGCTATGCAGGATAAGGTCAAAGTTCAGTTGGATAAAATGGTGCAGCAAGGTGTAATTTATCCAGTCTCAGAACCAACTGAATGGGTGTTGTCCATGGTAGCAGTCCACAAGAAAGGCTCAAACGAAATCAGAATATGTATTGACCCAACAGATTTGAACAAAGCATTAAAGAGATCACATCATCCTAAGCGCACAGTTGTGGAAATCTCAGCACTGACACCGAATGCCTCCCTTTTTTTCTATCTTGGATGCAAAAAGTTAATTTTGGCATGTGATGCTTGATGGCAAATATTCACTACTGACTACTTTCAGTACCCCATTTGGAAGATATAGATTCCTCAGAATGCCATGAGGAATAACTTCTGCAAAGTCTTTCATTGAGCAACGCAGCAAATTTTTTCAAGTTATCCTTGTGCCATAATAGTAGATGATTTATTGGTTGGAGGCAATGGTGAAGCAGAGCATGACAGAAACCTTAGAAGAGTTCTAGTCAGAGCATGTGAAGTGAACTTAAAGCTCAATCATCTGAAGTTCAAATTCAGACTACCAGAAGTTACATATGTAGGTCATTTATTTACTAGCACTGTCTTGCGACCAGACCCATCCAACCAATCAGCCATTCTTGAGATGCCAGCACCAGATAATGTTCAAGCTCTACAATGTTTTCTTGGTATGGTCAACTATCTAGGCAAGTTTATACCAGACTTCAGTGAGTTGACAGTACCTTTGAAAGCGCCAATGTGCAAAAATGTTACATGGTCTTGGTTGGAATAGCACCAGAGAGCCTTTGAAGGCCTTAAGGAGAAAATTCCCACCCCATCCACATTAAGATACTATGACGTCAATAAACCAGTAACTTTCCTGTGATGCTTCAAACTTTGGTCTTGGCGCAGTTATTCTTCAAGAAGGCAGATCAGTAGCCTATGCATCTAGATCACTTACCTAAGCTAAAATGCAATATGCTCAAATTGAGAAAGAATTTTTGTCAACAGTATTTGCATGTTCAAAGTTTCATGATTATATCTATGGTTGAGCTATTCAAATTGAAACTGATCATCAACCTCTAGTCACTATTTTAAAGAAACCTATGCATTCAGATCCAGTGACATTACAAAGAATGATGCTCATATTGCAAAAGTACAACTTAAAAATGGTCTATACAAAAGACAAACTTCTTTATCTGGCTGATGCCTTATCCAGATCACCCAGAAATACAACAAAACAGCTTCATGCGGAGAATTTTGACTTTGATGTCATAGAAGTGCGAAATTTTTCTACCACAAGACTTGATGAGTTGAGAGATCACACAAAGACTGACATTATTTTGCAAAAGCTCAACCACTACATTAATGCTGGATGGCCATCAAAGCAATCTACTGTACCACCTGAAGTGCAAACTTATTCTCCTTATAGAGATGAGATGTTGATGGAAGATGGCATTATTTTCAAAGGTCCTAAAACTGTGGTTCCTGCTTCCTTAAAACATGAATATATCCAGATTTTGCATTGTGGTCACCCAGGTTCTGAATCTACCAAAAGAAGGCTAGAGGACTAGTATTGTGGCTTCTCTAGTAAAAGATATTGATAAAGTACTTTCTTTTTGTTCAGTATGCAATAGTACTAAACCGCATTTACAAAAGAACCACTTCAGCCAAGTCAAACTCTTGAACTACCTTGGTCAACAGCAGTCACTGATATATTCGAGTGGAACAATCAGCATTACTCAGTGCTGGCAGATTCTTATTCAAACTGGTTAGAGATAGATTTAATACCTAATTGAACGTCCACTGCTGTTATCACAAACTTGAAATGCCATTTCTCAGTCCATGATCGCCCGCACAAAGTTATTTCTGACTATGGTACCCGATTTACCAGTTAGTCATTTCAGAAATTTGCAAAAGAATGGGACTTTGTACATGTTACTAGTAGTCCAGAATACCCACAGTCAAATGGACTAGCTGAACACAGAGTGCAAAGCAATTACTAGAGAAGTCAAAGTGTGACAATACAGATGTCTTTGAATTTATTCAATCTCAGAAACATACCACGTGACAATATACTTTGCTCGCCTGCTCAGAGACTTCTATCTAGGCAAACCAGAACATTGCCCATCAGTTCCAGTTTGAGGCCTAAAAAGCAAAGGACAACAGAACAATCAGAGCCCAGCTATACAGAAAGCATTCTTTCCAGAAGTCCAGCTATGACAAATCGAGCAGATTTCTTCATCCACTGACAGCAAGAGAGACGATGAGGATACACACCGTGAAAAGTTGACCGGATTGGTCAACTAAAAAGTATATGTGCCGAGCCAAGATCCTGCTTCGTAGAATCTGAGGGTGTGGAGTACAGGAGAAACTGTAGACATTTTCTTCCTGTACCAGAATCGATATTGCAGCATTGTTCCTGTGATACAGACTCTAGCTCTCAGAGCAATCCAGACAATGTTCCTGTTGCAGAACGTGTCTTAACTTCTGTTTCTATTCCTGATGATGTTCCTGGTGTCCCCAAAGTTGAACATTCAGCAGAGACAGTCCCAGTTGCTAGACCCAATTCTAACTTTTATGTCACACAATTTGGTCGTACTTCCAGACCTAGTGTGAAATGCACAGCAACCTGGACATAACTGTCTATGTATTTAGTCCTGTATAACTGCATGTTAAAGAATTATTTGCATCAACTACATGTCAATTAATGTCGTCAGTAATGCACAACTCATTTCTCAGAGAGGTAGGATGAAGAATAATGTGTGTTGTACCTTTAAGCATTTCAAGGACAGCATGTGCATATATATAGCAAGCATGTGTTAGCTTCGCTGCCATTTTGAGATTACAGCCAGACAGTGAGCATGTACGAGTGTGATAGCTAGTTTGTTTACAGGTTTATCAAAGATAAATTTATTAAGCCTCAATCCTGATGTGTTTGTACATAATAAAACTGCTTGAACAGAGCCCACGAATGCTTGTCTGTTTTATCCTGACTGGACGAGCATCATAAGGGTATGGCATCCAAGCCCAAGAAAGTAATAGTACTAACCCTACTTATTCCATATCAGACCCATCATTGAGTATAAGAAGTTATGTACCTACCATAACGTTCCATGTCAGTTGTCTTCTTCTCGCCTTCTTTCTTGCTGGTTGGGTTCGGAGCCGATCCTCGGCTCAGACTCGGACATTTTCTAAAGCTCGAGAGATATTTACTGGCTCGAGGCCTCCCTATATCCCACAATGCCTGGCGCTAGATCCCCAGATCTCGTTTGGAAGACCTAACACCATAACAATACTAGAGGACAACTGTCCCAATAGCAAGACTTCAGCTATAGGGCTAAAGAAAGATAGAGGACACAAATCGGGTAAGACTCAGCCAGTGACAAGACTCATAGGAGGACTCTTCTCGGTCTCTCTAGGCTAGGGGGATGGAGGGTGGGACGCAAGAAAGAAGGCAAGAAGACGACGACTAACATGGAACGTTATGGTAGGTACATAACTTCTTAATGTTAAGTTGTCTCTCTTGCCTTCATTCTTGCTGGTTGGGACAGCGTCCCTAGGACCTTAGTCCTGGGGGGCTCATCGGAAGACCTTTAATACCACCTTTGGAAGAGGTAGGGGTGGAAGCATAGCACATGAAGGTTTTTTTTCCAAAAGAAAAGCATCCACTTTCCAAGCTGTGTGAGTGAACCCCTTTTTTTGTGCATACTTTGGCAGCTGGTGGTTTAGTGGGAGAAGCGAAGAATGACAGTGTCCAATGTTGCTTGTTTCATTTTTGCCTGTTCATTTGCAGTCGCCCTACAGTTTGGAATTGGGAAGCAAGAAAAGATGAGAATATGATGCTTGGAATGCTTGAGAGACTGTGAAGTCAGTCAACACTTGACTAGACTGAAGAGTGAGGGAAGAAGTGACAGATTCTTTTTTGTTTGTCGGGGGTTAAAAAGGCCATCTGGGCTGCTGTATTCAGTCTCACTGGCTGAATGGCCTGAGAATGAGTTTCTTAGACTTTTTGGAATTGGAGGAACATCTGGCATGCCTCTGAAGAGGCATTGTGTGAAAATAAATAAAATCTGTAATCGTGATGAATGATATCCAGCACCCATCTGTCTTGAAATCAATATTTTCGGAAAAGAGACAATCTTCCTTCCCCTCCTCAAAGGACGAGAGGCCAGAGGTCACTGGCAGCTGAAAAGGTCATTCATTGGTTCTGCTACGAGGACGGGACCCCTGCCTTCACCAGAAGTCAGCAGGTGAACTGTCTGATGAGAAGACTAAGCGAACCTTGAGCCCTGCCCTACCTACCCTAGACCTACCCCTAGGAACCATAAACAGGATAAGCACTATATCCCTTAGCCTTAGCATTTCTACTAAACTTAGGAGACACCTGCAAAAAATCTTCTACAGTCTGCAGTCTACTTAGCTTGTCCTCATTCTTTTTTAAAACTGCTTCCACAGGCGGTCCAAACAACACATCAGACTGTAAAAAGGCATCAAAAATCCTTTTTTTAACATGCTCAGCTAAATTCTTGATCCTTCAACCAGGCATGTCTGCGAAGAACAGAACTAGTAGCAGCCGTCCTGAACAGGCCCAAAGACAACTTCAAAACCTGCTTCAGACAAGACAACCAAATCATCCATTAATTCTTTACACTCAATATCATCATAGCATCCACCACCTTCCACAATTGTGAAGACCAAGAATTCTGTTGTTTCAGCATATAGAGCAATGATTCAAGCATCCGCCCTCATGGCAAAGTGGAAGAAGTATACATATACCCCCACCTATCCAAGAAGCCCCCTTGCCTTTATCAGCAGATTTTAGGTTTTTTAACACGAGCTTTAACTAACTTGGGCCCCCCCCTGAGAAGTTTCTGGTCCGCCCGCCTAAGGACTCTTAAACAAATATGAGCTTTAGGACTCCTATAATACCTATCAGGCTTAACAGGGTATCTGCCTGACCTGCAAAAACCTCCGGACCTTTGAGCGGGACTGAAGGTTCGGACAGACCGGCGTCCGGGACTGCCGGACTAGGCTTTCTTACTTTTATCTTTTTTATCTTTGCTTTGCGTTATATTGGCATTACATAATTGCATATTATAAACAAAACATAATCAAGCACACTACTAATCACAAACCTGCCTCTTAAAGAGTAAATCTTTAAACCAAGCCGGTGAGCGGCAACAAACAACAACGCTGCAAACAAGGTGTACAAGGTACACAATGCACAATGTACTACTTATGCTGCATCTGCTTCACTTTTAACCACAGTTATTTTTAGTTTTTCTGCTGACATCTTAAAAATACTGAGGCAGAAAAACAAAAAATGTTCCCCCACCTAACTCTGTATCTCTGTATTCTCTCCAAATCTGAAACGCTTCTCTGAAAACGCAAACCTGCACTGCCATCGACCATTCTGCAAAAAACCTCGGCAAAAAGACGAAGGGAATGACGCCGGGTCAGTGATTAGTACCTACGTACTCATGCCAGTCTAAATTAGGCGATGACCCCGATCAGCCTTATACTCTGGTATTCGACGACTGGACTGGGGACTATACCCAATTGTCACAGACTCTTGAGCACAGTGGAACCAAAATCAGCTCTACTCCTAGAGGCCACATCCAATTTATAATGTGAAATGAAGATATGAGGGGTGGCCCATATGGCCGCCACGCAAATGGCTTCCATTGGTAGTCTTGCTTGAAAGGCTACCGACGTAGCTAAAGCCCTAGTAGAGTGGCCTTTAGGTTTATCAGGGAGTTCTTTATTCCTCAGCTGATAAATAAGGGTAATAATAGAGGACAACCACCTGGATAAGGTGGCTTTAGACACTGGTCGACCCTGCTTACCCTTCGCATAGGACAGGAAGAGTTGGTCTGATTTCCTAGTTTGTTCAGTCCTATGCAAATAGAAACATAATTGCCTATGAACATCCAACTGGTGTAATTTGTGTTCAGCTTTGTTGGAATAATTTGGAAAAAAAACTGGTTGATCAATGGATTGATTCAAATTATTTTCGGAGGGGACCTTAGGAAGGAACGAAGGATCAGTCCTGAGTGAAACCCTATCCTTATGGAAAATTAGGTAAGGAGGACGAACACATAGGGCTTGAAGTTCAGAAACTCTCCTCGCTGAAGTAATGGCCACCAAAATGAGGGTTTTCCAGGAAAGCAATTTCAAGGAACAGGAAGCTGCTGGTTCAAACGGAGGCAGTATCAAGGAAGCTAGGATCAAATTCAAGTTCCACGGAGGCAGAGGATCTCTCACTGGAGGCCTGAGCAAAATTGTTCCTTTAAGAAAGGCTTTGCAAAGCTTATGGGACATGATACAGACTCGTCCTCAGAAGGGTTAAGGGCAGTCCAGTTCCCCCTCTACCTAAGGATCTCAAGGATGTCTGAGAAAGAGACATCTTCAGAGGGGGATCTTAGGGACCCTTCCGAATCCTCCAAGTCAGTATCTGACATGACAGACTCGGGGGAGTCGACATGTTTCCTCTTACATTTCCTCTTACGAGGGGGCTCCTCTGAAATCTTAGGGGAGGCCTCAGAAGAGGAAGATACACCCAGTGGGGTGACCTGGAGCATTTGATCCCCTCGCTTGGGGTCTGGAGGAGGGGCAGAGACCGAAGCAGGCACCTTGGGGGGAGGAGCTGAAGGGGCTGATCGAGGTGCAGACTCGGAAGTCAGCATGCTCCTCATGACCTCGAAGGAGCCCCTGCCCAGCAGAGAAGAGGGGCCCTGCTCCGAAGAGACAGGAATCCTCTCCGGCACTGAAAGGGACGGCTCCGAGGCAGATGTAGCAGCCAAGCTTACCTGCGCCGAGGCTCCGAGAGGGAGATCAGGGTCGGACAAGGGTCCGATGCCACTCACCCCCTCGGAGCAGACAAGGGAGTCCTGGCACCCAGATCCCCTCCAAGGACGGAACCATTGAAGAAATCGAAGCAGACTGAGCCGAAAGGGGAAGCATCGGCGCCGACGTTTCCAAGATCCGAGCCCCAACAAACTCCGGCTCCAAACTGGCAGGAGGAGTCGGAAGAGGAACTACTTCAGAAACAGGAACAGCCACAGCCTGATGAGGAGGGCTAGTTAACATTTTAGCCAGGGCCTGCAATTTGAGGAGTCTACTAACCACTCTCTCCAAGTCATGATCGGATAGCCTCGAAGACCAAGAAGAGTAAGACCGATGGCTCCATTCCGATTGTAGTAAGGGCGACCCCGGAGCTGAGCAAATCGACTCTAGGGATGGCGATCTAGATCGCTTACGGCTCCCTGATGGTTCTGACACCAAGGTCGGAGCCGAGTAAGATTTAGGTACTTCGGTTCCGTCCGGAACCGAAATGGAAGCAGACGCTCCACCTGGCGACGGCTCCGTACTGGGAGCAGACGGCTTGGTGGGCTTAGGGGTTTTCGCTGGCTGAGACTTCGCCGGAGACCCCTCGGGTTTCAGTAACCCCCTGAGAATCAACTTGTTCCTACGCTCCTGCAGGATTCTCGGACTAAAGGCATGACATACCGAGCAAGAGTCCTGCAGGTGTAGGGCACCCAAACAATAAACACAAGAAGTGTGACAGTCTGTCAGACATTTTCTGACGGCACGAGTCACACTTCTTGAACCCTGATACCTTGGTATCCTTTGACATGCTAAAGAAAAAGGGATACCAACGGAAGAATATCAGACTAGTGTAAAAACACACTCACACAGACACACTAGTCCCACACCTTCACACTAAAAATTAGAGAGAGAGTAACAGTACTTAGCAAAATTTATCTCCAACTACAAAGGCTAAACACTACTTCCTACTGGAAAAAGATGTGTATAAAAGGGAAGGGGATAGCCTCTAATTTAAACGGCCTACTTTAGGGAGATGGGGGGGGGGGGACTCTCTAAGTAAAACAAGTTTCCTAAAAGACAGAAAGAAAATAAAAACACGGGTACTACATCTAATCTAACAGTACTACACTACTAGGACAAAAAAACAACCTGAAAAATATACTAAATTTTAACAACTAATTATCACAAAAAGATGAATATGACCTGAGCCAGTAAAGCGCAACCTCGTAGCTGAAGCGGCAAACGAGATCTGGGGATCTAGCGCCAGGCATTGTGGGATATAGGGAGGCCTTGAGCTAGTAAATAGCTCTCGAGCTTTAGAAAATGGCTGAGTCAGAGCCGAGGATCGGCTCTGAACCCAACCAGCAAGAATGAAGGCGAGAGAGACAACTTAACATTGCTCTTTTTAGCACTTACCTAGCCAGGCATTTTGAACAGTTAGAATGTCCTCAAAGGTTCCTCATCAGGAGGATTCATAGTATGAATTCCCTGTTCTACACAGACCACCTGAAGGTCCTCTCTCTGTACTCAGTCTCCTACAGGTTACTGAGAGGTGATCTAGTATGCCTAGCATATTAGGCATCCTCAGATCCAACTCTTATGGATCTGTTGCACATCTGCAAGACAAACACCACAAGCACTAGGATCCAAGGACCTCAACTGTCTACAACATAAACAGAACCTGCTGGAGGAACCAATATGCATCTCAAAAGATACCTGCACTATGGAATAAGCTCCCAATCTACATGAAGCAGAGTTCTTCCTTGACCCTGTTCAAATGGAACCTTGATCACTGGATGGAAAACTGCAAATCCACTCCCGGCCTGGTCCCCATGCCTCCGATGGACAGAGGCCGACAGTAAGTAAATTAATTCCCAGCAAACATACCCTTCACACACAACCCTCAGCTACCTCTTTACTAACACACCCCACCATATAGGGGAACTCTGTGGGAAAAATGGATTGACTTACACAGTTAGGCCTGTAAAGACCCTGGTGGTCATTAGCCTAGTATAAACCTATGTAAGTTGGCATACACACGTAAATAACACACAATAGAGAAAATGTATACAGAAGAACCTAAGTTTCAGAGACCAAAGTTCACTGGTTACTGGTAATAACAACTATGTCCACCACAAACAGGACACCATCAACTCTTTTCTAGGAATAGCACAGCACAGTTATAAATCTGCCTCTTTTCCTTAGCTTCACACTGGTGTCTTAGTAACATGCAAGCTATTGAGTCCATCAGTGATTATAGCAATTACACATAAAAATATACATAGTTCACGGTCTTTTACCTTCTGTGTTACACTCAGAAGGAAAAGACAGCAAGTGTAAAAATCCAACACTCTTCAAAAGGCATTCCCTGTTCTTTGACATTCAAGGACAAGTTAGGCATTCCTAAGCCATGAAACCAAACCAGTGACTGCAGATGAACGACTAGAGAATTTTTAATTTTTTTTTTGAACTCTTAACAGCCTGGCATTGCTTTTGACATCGCAATGGGGGACAGGATACGATGAAGTACTTAGGTGCATGGGTTAAAGATTCTGTTATGGCAATTAAGGACATGTGGGAAGAGAGTAAACAGAAGACAATACAGAGATGAAGAAACTGGAATTTTATTATACTGGATGATTATTTGAAGATACAATTAGAGAATATATTTTTAATCCCTTTAACTTTATATATGGGTTAGAATTTTTTTTTTACCAAAGTAAGAATATGTAGATGACAAAAAGTGGTTGAAATATTTTATTTTGTAGGGAAAGAAAAGAGTTAAATGGGATAATTTGATTTTTTTCAAAGCAAGGTGGTTTAGGGTTACCTGATTTGAAGGGGTACTTTTAAAGCAAATCAGAAAAAGTCTCACATACATAGCTTAAGCAGAAGGTTGCAAATCAAAGTAGAAAAGGATGGTGATAAAATAAGGGTGGGGGGTTAAGAGTTCAGGTGATAAAGACTTGGATTTTGGATGGAAGTCCTTATGGAAACCAGTAGCAACTACACCAAGAACTAAGCCAGTATGAAGACTTCACAAATATGGGAGTAACTAAAGAAAGGATACTTTCAAGTTAGATTACAGGATCTGAATTGCCTAAACATAGTAAGAAAGACATTTCTAAGTTTAATGTTTCTGGCAATCAAAAAAAAGCAGCTGACAGAAAATGGAAGTCAAAATATGTACTTAACACAATGGAAGCAGTAAATATTGTAATAAGAAATGGAGGTGGGATCTTTAGAAAAGGGAATCAGCAAATTACATAGAAAATGGGATTTGTGGAAAAGATTTAAAGGAATGCAACTACTACACATTTTATGTAGAGTGGCCTCCGGAAGACGTGCGTGAATGGGTGTGCCTTCGCTGAAGGTTGGGCGTCGGGTCTGGCAACTCGGCACCATAAAAATCTACTGCCAATCATTAGTGGACCAGAGTTCCGCTGTGGCGTCCCCTAACCGGGAAAAGTCGAAAAGACAAACAAACTGGAGTGAATGAAAACTGCAAAAAAAATAAACGAACTGTAGAATGACAATGGAAACTCATTACATTTGTTTTAATTCTTGTTAACGTAAGCAAACTCCTCTTGCAACTTAAAATGTAACAATTTAATAAAGATGTTTAAAAAAAAACAAATATACACTCAGCCCTAATTAGACTACTTATATAACACAATGCCTCTTTGTACATGTACCTAGACAGCTACAAAGTACAATTAGAAAAGCTACAAAGGATTCTAGCTAAAGATAGTCTAAAAGAATTTCTGAAATTCTAACCTACCTAAGGTCCCTGACCTGCAGCTGAGTCAAAAGACTAGAGCTCCAGTATTGGCTGCATTTGATTGGATTCCTCTCTAGTTAGCCTGCTACATCCAGCACAGAGCTACATCCAAACCCAGGGTCTTTTCTGCAAAACTGAGAGGTGTGGAAAGCCCTGAACTGAGAGAAACAAGCTTTTCATCAAAAAGGAAAGAAAAAAGCTCTTATTTCAGTTTTGCTTAAATATTTTAAGCTGTACTTAGTGATGTGTGGCAATGACTTTTTGGCTAAACCATGGAAAAAAAACAGAAAAGTACAAAAAAGTATCTGCATTTTTCTTGTCTATTCTAGGACCTTCATCACTTCACTAGTAGAACTTCTACCTGTACTTCTATCTGTAAAAGTTAATGGTTTATATTTTGAATCGTGTCTGGGGCCTTAGGCTTGTAGTCTCATTTGCAGCTGTGACAGTGTTACTAGTAAATTTCTGCATAGTCTGGTGCCTTACATTGTGGTAGAACTGCAGTAGTGGTAGTATTTAAACGTTATTTACAGTTGTTTGTATTCTAGTTTTTCTGCAACAGTCATATATTTTGTTCATCATTTACCTGCTTAAAGTTGCATTTCAGCACCTTTCTGTTCCCCTGTTCATTCTATCTAAAGCTCCAATACTGGCTTTATTTTACTAGATCCCCCTCTAACGAGCCTGCTTCTTGCAGCTTGAATTTTTCCACCCTTTTTCTGTTATGGTTTTAAAAGGCTGGGTCTGTGGCTTCTGCCCCTTACTGTAATCTGACCTGCAAAGTCCCTACCTTCCCACTTTTATTGTTATTGTCTGTTGTGTAAACTATTAAGTACTTTTAAGACCCACTGTTTTCCAAACGTCCATAGTGCTCTTCAGTAAACCTCCATTATTACTGTCTTCCTGGTTGTTCTCCCAGACCCTTCATCTGCCTGGTGGCCTTGCCACATTCTGAGATGGTCCTGAATTAGTGCTTACTTAGCATCTCTGTTAACATTTTGCTTTATTCACAGATTTTACACTTTAAATAATTTTAAAGGTCCCCAGTACTCAAATCACCCTGTGTATGTATTTAAGCTGTTTTGTGGTTGCACTGCACTCTCAAGCATCTTTTTTGTGTTTTTACATTAAGAGGACCAGGCTATTCCATCTATCTCATTTGGGAGACACAGAGATGCAAGTGTAGTCATTTTATTGGCCAGAGGGCTTAGAAGCCAGTTTTCTGTGTTTTAAGTGCCTGTACAAATTTGGCACATCTGCGTCCTCTTTCCAATCACACAGAGGTGATTAGTAGTGCCCTGTAGAGACAGACACCTAAAAACCAAACTTGCCCTATAAAACCACTTCTGAAACTGTACAGTAACTTAGTGAGCATAGAACACATACTTGGCACACTGAGTAGCAAACAGCATGCAGTCTGCATGTTGAGGAGTACTGCCCCTTCAGTTTAGTATCATGTAGGACTACTCCAATCGCTAGCTTTCAAAGTACCTGTACCGTCAGCCCCTGTTAAACCCTTGTGCACCACAAACTTGTAGCTCACTCAGTAAAGGACCTGACATCCTGGATATGCATGCTCCCCAACTTCTCTGCAGCCAGTTTGGTGGATATGGGTATATTAATACAATGTAGCAATTGTCTAATGTTCAATGACAACCATTTAATCCTCAAAAAAACAAATACAATATGCAACAGATATACATACACAAGGTCTCTGGAGAGAAAATTCACACGTACAAACATTCACAAAAACCTGATTATCATAAACACACTAAACCCACCACACACAGTACGCAACTCTACGCACAGACCTATTTATGCTGGGACATTCCATCTGCCAACGTTCACCCTCAGCAAACCTGAAAGCATTCAAAAAGAACCACCACCTACCATTGCACTTACAGCCATACCCTGTGGAGCTTCAACTACCAAGCCCATAAGGCAAGCCAATACACTACCCAGGAGTTAGTAAAGGGGATCCCCATTGTACAACAAGGCTGCCCCACTCACCAAGCTGAAGAAGAAAGTAATGGTCAGTTGGTTATCAAGGGAAAGGATCCACCAAGTTACTCATGCACTCCAGTCAATGCTCTACAGGTACCAATATGTCACTGTCCATGCAGGTGTAAATGACCACAGCCCTACACCACATGACAAGAGATATTATGGAGCTCTTGCACCGTGTCACTTACTGGTATGTGCCTAGCATTAAGCTGCATTCAACAAGGATGATGTCACAAAGTGAGCAGAAGAGGACTGACTTCAATAACTGGCTTAGTTTTTGGTGTCATTCTATGGGGATACAATATCTGTCAGCGTGAGAGAACATGGTTAGTAAACCACGTTGCTTTGCCTAGGATGGTTTGCACATCTCCCCTCTAAGCTTTTGAATATTGGCTAAAACATTCCCCTCCCCCCCCAGATTGATAAACTGTCCAACATAGCAAAATCTATTCAAAGAAATCTAAAGGTGTTACTGCTCAATGCCAGGAATCTAAAGCTCCACTCCTTCCAAGCTCTCCTCACCTTGAAAGATAAAGACATCTGTGCAGTCACCGAAACATGGTTTAAAGCCACAGACAGTACCCAGTTAGTGCAAAGTTTCAGTGTCTTCTGCACATTTAGAACAGCAAATGCTGCACAGACAAGGACTACAGGTGAAGGTGTCTTGATCTATATCAATGGCAAGCATAGGATGGTTAAATAGGATGATGCACTAGAGTTCCTTCACAGCCATATCACCACAAAGTCCCTACTAAGCTATACTTCAACCCCTATTGTCCTATGAAACCCACAGATCACACTTACACCTACTAGAGATACTCACCATTCAACCAAATATCATACTCAAGGGGAACTTTTATTATCCCTCTATAAAACTAGGAATTCTACACAAGCCTAGACTTGCAGGTGCAGAGAATCCAAGACTTTGCAAACTCAAACACACTGGACCAGATAGCTCATACACCAACTAGAGACACAAACATACTGGATCTGGTGCTCACCTATATGGGAGAATGCTGCCACTCCCCCCCCCCCCCCCAAGTGTTGCATCCCCCTCTGGTAAGGTCAGACCACAAAGTCGTCTCCTATGAAATAAGAGTCAGTTCTATAACTCCATACAGTTACAACTACTCCAAGGCATTCTGCCTTTTATTAACTGAAAGCTTGTCAAAATATCAAACCCCTCCAAACCCAAACACAGCAGCCTATGCAGAATTATTCACAGAATCTGTATAACCATTTCAATGACTGCATGGAAGTTGCTGTGCCTACCAGACATACACCCAACACTAACTCAAAAAACAAACCTCCTTGTTTGGAATCCAAAATGAAAGTTATACAACAAAAGAAAAAAAGTCAGTTAAAATAAGGAAGTACATCATCCAAAAAAAAAAAAAAACCCTCTCATCAAACCAAGACCAACGAAAGAAAATTTTGAGGTAAAGGCAACACACCTCAGGCCAAGGACAACTATAAGGCCTTCTTTAGCTATGTGTAAAACCTCAAAGATAGTAACAGTATGCCGGACTATTGGTAAATGAAGTCATGCTCATGGAAGTGGGTGATGTAACAAATCTTCTGGCTGACCGATTCAGCTCTAACTTGACCCCCCCCCCCCTTTCCCACAAGATGTGACCCAGAAAATATCATCCAACATAACCCCTCCAACTATCATTAGGAAGTAGGTCTTATACGCACTCTCGAAGGCTTAGTCAAAGAGGCATTAGATATGCTTAAGTAAGGCTAAGAATACATCTTGATGGGTCTCAGGAATGTCTCTTAAACAGCATGAAATATGACCCATTAGGGACACTGGTGTCACTATTCAACCACAGCCTCCACACACAGGGTTCATGACATACAAATGTGAGACTACAATGGTCATCCCTCTGCAAAAGGCTGGAACATCAATGGATCCAGGAAACTACAGACCCATTAAGTATGACTAGTCTCTCACACAAAGCCATGGAAAGAAGCATCATAGAAATGCTTAGCAATGATATAGGAAACCTTCAAACACTGGACACAACCTAGTTTAGCTTCATCGAAGTCAGGTCATGCCTACTGAACCTGGTGGACTTCCATGAGAAGGTTATCAAGGCAATGAAAATGGACAAAATGCTGCATACTGCTTACCTTGACCTATGATTTGATACAACACCTCACCTGGGCACTGTAAACAAACTCAAGGAATTAGGCATAAACCTCTATGTAACTCGCTGTCTAGACAGCTGGCTCACAGACAGGAAGCTAAGATTGGATGGACGACCCACAAACAAACCAATCACCAGTGGAGTCCCCCCAGGGCTCTATACTTGGTTTGCTCCTCTTTGGCATCTATTTGCAGAAGTTAAGGCCAATGTCAAGGGCCACTAGCTTACTCCGACTGCAGATGATTGCAAGCTGGGTAGAATCACAGAACCTTTTGGGACGTCTGTCACCCATGGAACTTACCTGAGTGATAAAACACCCCTAGAAGCAGGGACATTAGTCAGGGATTTTGGTACACATCTACACAGTAACCTGCCTTTCGACCAACATGTGTCGAAGGTAGTAAGAAAATCATTCTACGTCACTCAACTTGTAACTAAAGGCATGGCATCTAAGTCCAAGGAAGTCATAATGTCACTGTACTTCACCCCTCATCAGACCCATCAAGTATAATTTCTCTTTTGTATGGACCTGACCACACACATGCAACAACTGGAAAGTCCACAGAGGCTTCTCACAAAAAGGAAACACAATGTCCTATGCAGATTGCCTCAAAGTCTTATTTCTGTACTCTTATTTCTTACAGACTGCTGAGATGTGATTTATGCCTGGCACACTAGGATCCCACTCTGATGGACCGTTTGCACTGCCACAAAAAGTGAACAGCATCAGATCTACGTATCAAGGATTTAAACTTTGATTGCTACTTAAAAAGGACATGATGGAGGGGACAGGTCTGCATCTCAGAAAATCCCCATTCTCTGGAATAGGCTTCCCATCCATGTGAAGCAAAGCCCTTCCCTATTTAGAACAACCTAGACTAGTGGATGGGAAATTGGAAATTCACCCCTCGTCTGAAACCTCTCTCTCTGATGGACAGTGGCAATTAAATAATGCCCTAAAATACACCCCTTAAAATAACCTCTAAAGCATAACAACTCATAAGATACATTTGGGTTTTATGGCTAGGCTTATAAAGGCCCTAGAAGTAGTTAGCCTAGTATATACATAGACAGACGAAGCCCTAGCTCTATACTTCTTCTATTGCAGGCATTCAAAAGGATATCCACGTCTTGCATTCTGTGCAATGACCCTACAGTACTTGATTTCTTGTACCCCCCCCGACTTCTTGTACACCCCCCGCCCCCGACAAACAGCTCCACAAAAATGAACTAAAGCTCAAACCTCAAACACAGACAGAACACATTGGAGAGAGAGAATTTTATTACTCATCTATAAAACAAATTACATGTTAAAGATTGACAGCCAGATATCTTTCAAGAAGATCGTGGATCATCAGATGGTTACCTGCAAATTTATCCCTGGCCTGGCATGTTTTCCCTCCTGGAAGCAGGAGGCACATAGTTAGAATGGGTATCTGCACGGCACTAATAGTTTCCTGACTTATCTTGTGACTCTTATGATCCTGCATGAGATTTGTTTGAATATGCAAATTGTTTCAGTAATGCAATATTAGAAACTATAAAAAAGCGGATTGTGTGTGGAATGCCAGCTAAAAAGTACTTAAAAATGACTGTAAGGGTATCAACAGTTAATAAAACTGAAGTCTAATAAACCCATGTGTAAAGGACATTTCTGAGATCTGCAAATTAATAGTCATCCAGACCTGCGACATGGCTGATTTTACTACTGGAAAGTGTGAAAACTGTACTGAAAGCAGTTCTGGGAAGAAAAATATTCAGCTGTTTCTTCTCCCCATCTCTCTTTGATCACTAGTAAGTCAATGGATGGAGGGTTTTAAAAATTTCCTCCTGGGGGTGAGGAAGGGATGCTAATGCCTCCTTGACTGGGCAGGGGGCCACAAGAAGAAAAAAAAAGGAATTCTTATAGCAGATCATGCATTGTGAAGCTTGAATCAGAACTCTCTTTTCCAGCCTGTTTCTCTCACTTGAGCCAAAGACACTACTACTTCCAAATGAAGTAATGCAAAAACAGATTTCTGTCTGGGTGGTAATAATGAACCAAAGGGCACGTAAAATCAAAGTTTTTCCTGTGGTGCCACATTCTAGCTGCAGAAACATCTATGGATAAGGACTTTCATAATAACTGAACCTAAAGAAAAAAATGGTCAAATACAAAATGATAGGACACAGTCTACTTAATGCAAAAAAAGAAAAAATGCAGTAAAAGAGAACTCCATTAGAGTACAACAGGCTTTGCTTATAATCTTCCCTGGAGGCTGTAAACCTTTCCCCTGCAATCATTGTCTGAAGTACACACTTTACAGTTTATGTCTGTTGTTTTCATAACTGCAGTTGTACCAAAAATTACCATCATAGTTAAGTCAAATGTACCAAAAATTACCATCATAGTTAAGTCAAACATCCCTAGTAACAAAACAGCTAAAGAGTGTTCCCAACATACAGTTTTACAGTGTTAACTGAAAAACTGGAGTGGTTAAACTGCCTGAAAAATCCAGTCAGAAAACTGAATTTTTATAGAGCTGTAAATTTTCAAAATCATGCTTTCTTATCTCAAGAGGACAACACTCACCAAACACAATTGGAGTGGGTTCTGTTACTCGTTCCTCCTCTTTTCTCAGATTTTCAGAAGCATCAAGTTTATCAACCTGAAACAGAAAATTTTAGTTCAATTATAAGCACAAGCAAAGGAACTGCAGTTTGCATACTTTATTACGGAAGTAGTGCTGGAGATTTGAAGTCATATTACTAAACTAGTGTAATGTAAATGCATTAGATTACTGGATCGTGTGTAGAAACACCCGTTAGAAAAAATCATTTGTGTATGCATGAATATGAAACACTAAATGTCATCCTCACTCTCTCTGCCCACGTTTTGCAATCTCAAGAGTAGGAAAACATTTTTCTAACAGTGACTCAGTCATCAGCCAATTCTCAACATTCACCAGCCACCAGATAACACTTCCACTGCCTTTTTGACATTACTTAAAATCTACCCAACTCACTGGTGACTTTGTTCACCTCAAACTTATCCCTCAACTTTTTTCCCCCTCTAATAAGTCAACCCCCCCCCCCCAAGCCTCCCATTCTACTATATGGACTTCCAGAACTTTCCAGAATTTCTTCCTCCAAAGATATTCTTTTAAGTATCTTCTATCTTCTCAATATCTCCTCCACTAGAAGCATTTCGGTGTTATTCACTTTGGACATCTCAGTTGCTTAAATGCTTACCACTTATTTTGTGATCAATTTCATCCTCTACCTTTATCAGTTTCCAGTATTTGCCTATTCATGTCCTCAAATATTTTACTTCCCTCCCCAGTTACAGTTTTCAATTAAAAAAAATCTAATATCATCTATTCTTTGTAAAAACTTCAGGAACAACAATGGGACCACAACAGCAAAAACATGCATTTATTAAAATAATAAAAAGTTGAGGACTTTTGGAGATGTCTCCTTTACATCACTACACAAAAGTAAAACAATAAGCACTTAAATACATACACATAACCAACCAAATGACATCAGAATTCAAGTGATTAATAAAAAAATATCTTCGTCTGGCTTTTAAAATAGGTTTTAAAGGTATAAAACCATTTAGACCTGGTGGAATATCTGCCCTCAGGTCAACTATCCAGCATGTTTCTTTAACCTCAGTAGCATTCATTATATCACCACCTCTAAGGGTGGGAGTATACACATCCAAGACCATAAACTTAAAACCATGTTGTGGATAAGTATTAATAAGTTGTGCTATTGCACTTTTGTGTGTTCTTATGTGCATCACCTATATGTTGTAAGATACATTCATTTAACATCCTATTGGTTTTACCAATACTGAAACACATACATTGTGTGCAAGTAGCTAAATAAATCACATTTTAGTTAAACATGCATAACCTGTATAAGTATATTACTCATGTGTAATGGGATGTATAAATTCATTATTGGTCTGAATATATTTATAAGCTCTGCACCTATTGCAAGGATGTGTGCCAAGCTTATTGCTGTATAATCTACCTAAAGTTACCATGCGTATTCCTATGACAAACTTTTTAGGGTAAGATTTCTTTTATAGCTGAAACTCGGTACCTCACCCACTACATTCCCAATTCTATCATCAAACAGTAATAATTTCCAATTGTTCTGTATTATATCTTTACTGTACTTAAAATCAGTACTAAATATGAATGGTATTCTAACTCTAGATGTGTTCACTAAACCACCATTATTTACTTCCCTGGTATTTCCACTATACCAAGGTCTGCCTTTCCCACTCCTCCTTTCCCACTCCTCATTCATCGAACTTGTTCTGACACCCTTCTAACATCTTTAGTCCTATAACCCCGCTCTATTAAATGCGCTTCTGCCTTTTCCAACGGATGTAAAAAGTCACTGTTCTTGCTACAAAGTCAAGATGTTCTCAGTAACTGATTATTAATAATGTTCTTAAACATATATTGTGGGTACAATACTTCCTCTCTCCAATAGGGCATTTTTCCAACAGGGTTTATGGTATATGGTAGAATATATCTCCCTTCTTCATCTACCTTCAATAAAATATCCAAAAACTCTACAGATACTGAAGATGAATGTGTAGTAAATCTTAAAAATGTAGTAATTTCTAAACTGACAAAGGCACTTAACTATTGTGCATCCCCTTTCCATAAAACAAACACATTGTCTACAAATCTACAATATAGACCTATATAGGTTAATCATGGATTCCTGTCATTTAGAATATATTTCATCTCCCACTTGCCCAGGACCAAATGAGCGTAACTGTTTGAGCAGGGTGTCCCCATGGCTATACTCCAGCATTGTAAATACAGTTTCTCCTCAAAAACAAAAACATTATATGATGTTCAGCAGCTTACATATACATTCCATACCAGATCTATCCATATGTGCTATTCTTGCATTAAAGTCATGTATATAGTCTGGTCCTACATTATTGGGAATGACTGTAAAAAGACTATGTACATCCAGGGTCACTAAAATAAAATCCAAACTTGTATCACTAGCATCTATATATATATATATATATATATATATATATATATATATATATATATATATATATACATAACTGTTCCAAAAAAAAAAATGTGCAGAATCCCTCAACACAGTAACAGCCTTGTTCACCACAGGTTTAAGTTGCCCTTCTACCCATTTAGAAATTGTTTCTATAATCCAGCCTGAGCCGTTAACTATAGGTCTTAGCGGAGGATTAACTTCAGACTTGTGTATTTTAGGTAAGCCTGAAATTATAGGAATCTTGGGATGCTCAACTATAGTCACATAAATCTTTAGAAATAATGCCTGTCAAAAATAAATCTAAAAGATCATTTTTTACATCATTAATTTCTTTGACCCTTTTCATATTTAAACTTGTGTATGTAGCCTCATCTGTCAACATGTTATTCATGATTTCTACATATTGCGAGTGGTCTAACACTATTGCACCTCCTTTATCAGCAGCTTTTATTATCATATCTTTATCAGCTATAAGATTTTTGAAAGCGTGTTTCTCTCTCAAACTCGGATTAAAGTGCTCTGGTCTATGTCAAGACATAAAATGTGTGTTAATTTCATTTTCACATACTTTTAAAAATGTTTCCACAATCGGTTGTGAAACTGGCATAAACGTACTTGGTTTTTAAAACTGTTATATGTACATCAGAAAACATACAACGTAAATTAACATTTCTGGCAAACTGACGTAAACCCAATACCACATCACACTGGTTACTAGGTACTGCTGGCACAAATGACAACCCCTTATTTGAAACAGCAATTTCTACATCAGTCAGGCATTTTTGTGAAAGACTAAATACCAATTTAGTTCTATATAGGATTGTCCATAGAAATTTCCTTCTCTTGCGATTGTTGCTGAGCAACCTGTTTCTCCTGTTCTCTGGTATTTTCACTTGCAAAGGCAAGTGAGTAAGAAGTGGTAAAAAAATTAGTCACACTGCGCTTTGGTCTCGCTCCCAGTTCAATGTTTTTAGTAGTTAGTTCAGAAAAGCTAAAATTAGTAGCTGAGACTTCCTTGGTCATCATCATCGAGCTGTTCTCTGCCTCTTGGACTCCACTGTCAATCGCTGATGTCATACACGTCATGTGCTCAACTGCTGAATTCTGACCAATAACTGATGCAGTTGGCTGTGCGCTGCCATCCAGAATATCAAAGTTACTACCTTGCGTAGTATTTGTATGTTTAAGGACTGTATACAGAGTCCTAGATACATCAGCAGCATTTTGACTTAGATTACAGCTGGAAGCAGTGTCTTGCTGGAAGCAGTGTCTTTCTAACTTCTTAGTTTTTAGGAGTTGTAGTTTGGAATCATACAATGAGACATTACAAAACAGCATATCCACTCTTTCAGTATCTCTCACTTCATTTTGTAGCTCTGCCATATGTTGGATCAGGGCTATTTCTTTAGGCAAAAAGTACTCAATAAGTAGTTCCATATGTTAGAAACTGCTTTCTATATGAATTGCCTGCCACTTGGCAAGTAAGTCTGGTTACTTAGATCCATAAGTAGGCATGCAAAAGATAAGTACTACTCTTGGAATGACTTTAAAATGCATGCATGCCTCTAAATGCATACATTGCCACTGAAGGTGTTTCAGTTTATATAAGCCTTCTTCTAATTCATTATACAGTTGAAAAAAACTTTCTTTCATTACCTGAGTAGTTGCATCAGATTGTTCTTCAGAGTTAAAATTCAAGGATGACAAAGTATTCAGTCCTGTTGTCATCAGGTTTGTATTATAGGTTCATAGGTTCATACTAGGCTATCTGCCCTAGGGCATTTATAAGCCTAACCAGAATGTGTTTGGCTTTTGCCACCCATTTTAAATTTATTTTGCTATGCCCTTTTTCGAGGTTAGTATACTGTGCCTCTGTCTAACAGTGACACTGAAGTGATACCCGGGGTAAACCTACGATCTCACATCCACTCATCAAGATTCCTCTTGAAGAGAGTCAATGAGGGACTCTGCCTAACCTGGACTGGGATTTTATTCCAGAGTGAAGGGAGCCTCTGGGTTATGAATCTGTCCCTCCAGCATGTCCTATTTATTTCAGTGCTGAGGTTTCAAGTCTCTCGAGCGCGTAGCTCGATGGGATTTGGATTTTCTGAGGAGCAGCATGTCCATTAATTCCGGGTTGGACATGGCTTTATACGTCAGGCACAGATCTCCTCTGAACAGGCGGTATGCCACTGAGTAGAGCTGGAGTTTCTTTAACCGGGCAGCATATGGCATCTGTTTGAGCCCTTTGATCCTCTTGGTGAGGTACTTTTGGGGTCTTTCCAGTTGCTGCAGATGTCTGGTAAGGTACATCCCAAAAGGGGAAAAAGTCAGAAATGAAGGGGTGCCACTCGAGAATCATGGCACCCCATTATTTGGACCCCAGAATTCACCTCAGGAGTCACTTTAGGATAATGGAATTCCGCCTCAATGCTTTCAGCAATGTTAACTCCTTGTGAAGAACCAAAAGGCAATATAACAAACAAGCAACAGCAAGGAGTTTACCAGTCCACAGTAGAGCAGAATAAATGTAAAAACTTCAGGAACAATGGGACCACTACAGCAAAGCACACATTTATTAAAATAATAAAAAGATGAGTGCTTTCAGAGATGTCTCCTCCTTCAGATCAATACACAAAAGTAAAACAGTAAGCACTTAAATACATACACCTAACCAAATTACATGACAATTTAAGTGATTAATAAAACAATTATCTTCTCCTGGCTTTTAAAATAGGTTTTAAAGGTATACAACCATTTAAACCTGGTGGGAGATCTGTCCTCAAGTTAACTATCCAGCATGTTTCTTTAACCTCAGTAGTATTCATTATATCACCATCTCCAAGGGTGGAAGTATAAACATCCAAGACCATAAACTTAAAACCATGTTGTGGATAAGTATTAATAAGTTGTGCTATTGCACTTCTTTGTGTGTTCTTACATCATACCTCCCCAACCATACTGAATTACTCGGTTTTTACCGAGTTTTGGGGTCCAAATAATGGGATGCCATGATTCTCCAGTGGCACCCCTTCATTTCTGACTTTTTCTCAGCTATTTTTTCCCCAGTTTTTTGCGATGACGCCAGCTCCGTCGGGGCTACCAGCCTGTCGGAATTGAGCTCAAGGCTCAGTGCACACATTTCCGGCTAATACGCATTTCCGCAAGCGGGAAACATTTTTCAAATGGATCTGTGAGCAGGGATTTGGCTGCACTTGCAAGCGGCGTTCTCTCTCTCTCTCTTTTTTTTTTATTCAAATGGATCTCGGCAAAGTCCTGGGTACTGCACATTACGGACAGGATTCTGGCTGAAGTAGAAAATGCTGTTTTGTTTATTCTGAGTGAAGAAGAGGCATGTGTGTGTGTGTGTGTGTGTGTGCGTGCATGTGTATGCGCATGTGTGTATGCGCATGTGTATGCGCGCGTGTGCGTGTCTGAGACACAATGGTTATAGTTATCTATAACTTGTACTTAGTCATTTTAGATTAAAATAATGAAGAATTAGTGGTATCCAGTTTGATGAATAAGATGTCAATTTCATATGAAATATTTACAGGGTATATATTAAATCACCGAATGCTTATAAAAGCGAACGGTGATTAATCAATCCAATGTAAGTGAAAGTTACAATTTCGAACCGTCAGAACAGCTATTTTTTTTCCTGGGGGGGGGGGATCTCTGTTCTAAAAATAAATAAATAAATAAATAAATAAAACACTTTAAACATTACATTGGGCTTCGCTCCCCACACCCCCCTACTTAAATATACCAACTCCGAGACCGCACTACAGTGCTGAAAACGGCAAAGTAACGAACCGGCCAAGCGAATTCTTTCGCTTAAGAGCCACTTCCATATTTTGCCATTTCAGGCTTTTGAGTTCGACCAAGGCACATTCGAAAGAATGCATCTTCGGTCTAATAGGGAACCTTACTTGCATTGTGTGTTGTAAGATGAGTGGCTTTTTCTAGGGTTTAGGTGGTCAATATTAAATCAGGTGTCTGAAGACTGAAATTGTACTGGGGTGGTCAGTTATTGCGTTCCGTAAAGTGCTCTATTTTAGACAGCATCTTAGATTTGTACTTTTCTTCCTTTTCTCTTGAGAGATTCTTTGCTGAAGATGATGTTTCACACAGCACCTGCAGTATTTATAATTTTTGTTTTCTTGTTTCAGCTTCTCCTTTGGAAACTCTGGTTGATGGAGCACGTATAATATGTGCATTGTAGCGGTGGGGAGAATGCAGTACTTTTATGCTGACTTCCCAACAGAACTGGTCTCTCTACAGTCTGCATGTTGTACTTGGAGATTCCCACACCGATCCTTCCATTCTTAGGAACCCCATATAACTGTCCCTTTTTACTTTCTTTCTACATTTTCTTTCTGCTCTCACATCTCACCCAGTGAGTTGTATTTGATACCTGTGATGCAATACTGTACCTTTATCCATATCACTTATTTTGCTATGTGGCTTCACTTATGTTGACATTTTGCCTGCAACCTAACCTAGATTACTTTGTACAGAAAGCAAAACACTGTTGTATTGACGTACAGTACATGCATATTTTTCTTCCCTTTTCCTGAGGACATTCAGTTTTAAAGTTTGTTATTCACTGTTCTTCTGTGTTCTTGGAGGGGGGGGGGGGTCCGTCATGCTTTTACTTTACTTTAAGTGACACCAGAAATATATTTATGCAATATGTAGGGTGCACTGAGGGGCAGACGGGGAAGGAAAAATGTCAAATTGTGTAGTTTTTATTTAAACCACAAACTAACACTGAAGATACTTGCTTGGCAATGAGCAGGCAGGGGGCAGATGCAGCCTCATTGGAAATTGATGCCACTGTTAGGGTATTAACATAGTATGTACTGCCTTAGTAGCTCGATTTCTCTGGTGTTAAAAGCCTTGAAATAACTTTCTGTTCCCATGTAACAATGCACCATCTGGCACCATGAGCTGGCAGATTTCTGCCAAAACTGCTTTTCCTTGAATATAGCCATGGCTCAGCAAGTTGTGTGCGATAAGACAGCAGCGAAGAAAAGTCCATAAACTGTAGTGAGTTCCAGTTATATCCAGTCTGCTTTACTCTAAAAAAAACGTTCATAGAGCTTATGTTCCTGGAACTGCAAATAAGATGCAGAGCGATAGTCGCTGCTAGACTAGCACTTTTAAAATGTATACTTTTGCTGTTTCGTGAACTTAAAATGAAAGATTATACAGTATTCATCACAAAGCTGTGCAGTTAATTTTCATCCTTAAACTTTGATTTTTATCGTTTTAAAATGTGTAGATTTTCATTATTTGCAACTGTTTTAAATGTTAATGCAGTATTTTTTTAATCATAAAACCTTGGACCGAGTACAGCTAAAGTTGTAGAGAAAGGAGTAGTGCTTTGATATGTGCTTGTCTTCTGTATTTTTTGACTGCCTCTAACCTCTCTGCAGCTTCATCCAAGTCTTTTTGTCTATGTCTTCAATTAGCAAAAAAAGTTAAAAATGTGTGATTACTTTCTCCTGCACTTTTGATAATGTGATTGTCATGTGCTGCTGCAAACCTTAACTTTCTGACCTTAAAATGCAGTGTTCCCACTCCAGGCTTCTGAAAATAAACTCGAATGTTGTTTCCTTCTTTTTTTTAACACCTTTGTTGAATTATCACTTTGACAGACACATTTACATTTATATAAAAGTAATCAAACTGTATTAACAAGTTCACATTATACTTCACATATATTGCTATATATCATTATGAATTAAGCAAATAGAAGTTATGTTCTTACCATAACGTTCCATGTTAGTTGTCTTCTCGCCTTCTTCTTGCTGGATGGGTTCGGAGCCGACCTCGGCTCCGACTCGGCCACTGTAAAAGCTCGAGAGTTGGTTCCACCGGCTCGAGGCTCCCCTTATATCCCACAATGCTAGGCGAGAGTTACCTCAGATCTCGTTTGTAAGCTAACCCCAGCTTATAATAGTAACAGAATAACTCTAAACAGAGTCCACCTCTAACAACAGGAAGAAAGAAGGGTGACCTACATCCTGAACCAGGAAATATGCATAACAGCATATGCCTAAGAAAGAGGTGGTAGAAAGAGAGGTCACAATCACAACTCCTCTAGGTCTGTCCAGGCCAGGGGAAGGAGGGTGGGGCGAAGAAGAAGCGAGAAGAAGACAACTAACATGGAACGTTATGGTAAGAACATAACTTCTATATGTTAAGTTGTCTATCTCGCCTTCATTCTTGCTGGATGGGACCAAGTCCCCTAGCACCTTGTCCCGGTGGCCTAACGGAACAGACTCCTGAGAACAGTGGAACCAAAGTTAGCTCTATGCCTAGAAGCTAAGTCCAACTTATAATGAGAAATGAAAGTGTGAGGAGTAGCCCAAGTAGCCGCTGCACAAATGGTGTCAATAGGCAGTCTGTCTTGGAAGGCTAAGGAAGTAGCCAAAGCTCTGGTGGAATGGGCCTTAGGTTTATTAGGCAGTTTTTGGTGTCTAATTTCATATACAAGGGAAATCAAAGATGTTAGCCATCTGGATAATGATACCTTTGAAACTGAAAGTCCCTTTCTGCTTTCTGCATAGGAGACAAACAGCTGATCAGATTTTCTGAATTGTTTCGTTCTATCCAAGTAGTACTTCAATTGACGATAAACATCCAGGCAGTGTAATTTTTGTTCAGACCTATTGGAATATTCTGGAAAAAAGACAGGGAGGTCAATGCTTTGATTTAGATTTGACATCGAGACCACCTTAGGCAAAAAGGACGGGTTAGTTCGTAAGGATACTCTGTCCTTATGAAACAATAGATAAGGAGGTCGACAGCTGAGTGCTTGAAGCTCTGAAACTCTTCTAGCTGAAGTAATAGCTACCAGAAAAAGAGTCTTCCATGATAGCAATTTTAAAGAACAGGAGACTGCAGGTTCGAAAGGGGGAAGAATCAAAGAAGCAAGAACTAAATTTAGGTCCCAAGGAGAAGGAGGATTTCTTATAGGAGGTCTGAGAAGAAAAACTCCTTTCAAAAAGGCTTTGCAAAGCTTGTGGGACATTAAGGCAGAATCAGAAATACCCACATGAAAGTTAGAAATAGCTGCCAATTGAACTTTAAGAGTAGAGGGAGATGAACCTGCATGGAAGAGTTCAGCTAGAAAATCAAGGACTAATTGGATGGAAGCAGTGAAAGGATCTATGTCCTTTTCTTGAGCCCAATATGTGAAGCGTTTCCACTTGCTCAAATAAATCTTCCGAGTGGAAGATTTATGGGAAGCTATCAAAATATCTCGAACAGAGGGAGATAACTGAGGAAGCCTGGCTAAGGTTGGAACTGGAGGAACCAAGCAGTTAGGTTCAGAGAGGGGGGGGAGCGATGTAACTGACCCGACTGATGGATCAACAGATCTGGAACTAGGTCCAGATGCCACGGTCGCTCCAATAGAAATTGATGTAGAAAGGGGAACCACACTTGTCGAGGCCAGTAAGGAGCAATGAGGATCAATGAGGCCTTCTGAACGATAGCTTTCTGTATCACTTGAGAGATTAGTGGGAAAGGAGGAAATGCATACAGAAGTCCCCGGGGCCAAACTTGGACTAGAGCGTCTCTGCTGGGTTGGCCTGGTAAAGGGAATAGAGTGAAAATTTCTCTGCACTTGCTGTTTTGGGGAGTAGCAAAAAGATCGCAGCAAGGCTGACCCCACTTGAGGAAAATTTCTCTCACAACAGAGTCTTTCAGAGACCACTCGTGAGGCATGAGAATAGCTCTGCTCAACTTGTCCGCAATTTGATTGGACTTCCGGGATGTGCGTTGCTATCAGAAATCGCTGAGAAGAAATCGCCCATTGCCACAGTCTGAGTGCTTCTCGACACAGGGGGTATGACCTGGTTCCGCCTTATTTGTTGATGTACCACACTACAGACATATTGTCTGTCTGGATTGCAATCGTTCCCAAGGGAAGAGAGTCTTGAAGGGCTTGCAACGCTAAAAGCACTGCTCTCATCTCTAGAACATTTATGTGCAAGTGGCATTCGTTTGGTTGCCATGTGCCCTGGACCGTCCTGCCCTGATAATGCCCCCCCCACCCGATCAGGGAGGCATCCGTTGTCAGAGTAGCAACCGGAGGGGGTGGAACAAAGGGTCTTCCCAATAAGAGCTGAGGGGAAGACATCCACCACATGAGATGATTTTTGCACGCTTGCGTGATCATAATGGTGTGAGACATTGGAAGTTCCTGGTATGACCATTGAGTAAAGAGCATCCATTGAAGGATCCGCATGTGGAATCTGGCTAATGGAAGCAGAGGTATGGCAGCCGCCATAATTCCCAACACTTTCAGAACTAACCTGGCTTTGATTCTGTTGTTGTTGAAAAGGAGTGAGACCAGTTTGTGAATGTCTGTTATTCTCTGATGTGTTAATCTCGCAGACATGTCTACTGTATCTAGATTTGCACCTATGAAAGTAATAGCACGACAAGGCGACAAAACAAACTTTCCGCAATTTATTGAAATGCCTAGCTTTTGACAAATGTGAAAAGTGTAATCCCTGGCCATCAGAAGGAGATGCTTGGTGGGAGCTGTGAGGAGCCAGTCGTCCAAATATGGAAACACCTGGAATCCTTGTCGTCTCAGGTGAGAAGCTACCACTGCCATGCATTTGGTAAACACCCGGGGGGCAGTGGTGAGACCAAAGGGCAGGGCCCTGAACTGAAAATGACTGGTTCCCAGCCTGAAGCGGAGGAATCTTCTGGAGCGTCTGTTCATTTTTATGTGATAGTACGCATCCTGAAGGTCTATAGAGCACATCCAGTTTCCTTTGCCCAAGAGGGGAAGAATGGATTGCAGCGTGACCATCCGAAATCTTGTTTTCTTGACTGATTTGTTCAAGATACTGAGATCCAAAATTGGTCTCCAGTCCCCTGTTTTCTTTGGAACTAAAAGAACCTTGAGTAGATTCCGGATCCTTGCTGGTCTGCTGGAACTGGCTGAATTGCTCTTTTTGCAAGCAGTTTTGAAATTTCCAAAACCGCTAGATCCCTTTGAGCGGTGGAACATCTGGAAGGGATTTTTTTGATTGGTTTGGAATGCGAAGAAAGGGGATAGAATAGCCTTCGGAAATGACGGACTGTACCCATTTGTCTTGAGTCAGGGATAGCCAGGCTTCTGGGTACAGTGACAATCTTCCCCCGACTGCCTCCGAAGATGGGCAGTCGGGCAACACCTCAGGGATGCTGAAAGGGCTTGTCAGAGAAGGCTTCCCGATTGCCCTGGTTCTGCGGACCCCCTGCCCCTAGGGCGCGTCTACCATTGTTATTCCCGCCTCTGCCTCTGGCGGAAACGACTCTGTCGTCAGGCGAAGTCCCTTGAGATTGTTTACGGAACCACATCTTTCCACCTTTCTGGCCTTTGGGGTAAGGCCTAGAAGGAGTAGAAAACGGACTCCGGCGGCAGAAAGGGTCTTGCCATCAGTTTCGCACCTAGTCAAGGTTTCTTTCACTTGAGGACCAAAGAGAGATGATCCATCAAGCGGGAGTTAGTGAAAGACGTCTTGAAGGGGTCCGCAAAATTGCATAGCCGCATCCAGGCATGCCTACGTAAGGCCACACCTGTCCCTGCGGCTCTACTCGCTCCATCAGCCGCGTAAGAAAGAAGACGCATGGAGGAGTTGGTTATGGAGTTAAGGGTAGCCAGCTGCGTGTTCATCTTATCTTGAAAACCCACAGCTGTAGGGTCCTTCAACATTTCACTCGCTTCCTTGATCAAGTCCCTTTGAAGACGAGTAAAATGGCATAGGTAGTTCAGCGAACGCATGGTAAATGTCGCTGACGAGAACATCCGCTTCCCGTACCTGTCCATGGACCTAGATTCCTTGTTAGGTGGATGGACAGGTACTGAAGGATCAGCTAGCTCCTTCTTAGTGGCAGCAGCTACCACCATAGCATCCACAGAAACTCCTTTTGTTAAGAACTGTTTGTCTGCTGGTGCAGTTATGAACTTGGAGGGTCTCCTGGGAGTGGGGTCCACTGAATCAGGAGCCGTCCATGCCTTCTTAGCAACCACCTGCATGAGGGGGTCAAAGGGGGGGGACACCCAGGAGGTGGAAGGGCGAGAGCCAAACGCCTCAAGATACACAGATTCATCCTCCGAAGGGTTGAAGGCTGGCCAATTTCCCCTCTGTTTCAGGATCTCTAGAATGTCTGCAAATGAGACATCTTCAGAAGGGGAACGGGGGGAACCCTCAGAATCATCTAAATCTGTGTCCGACGTGATGGACTCAGGTGAGTCAATGTGTTTCCTCTTACACTTCCTCTTCAGAGGGGGCTCTTCTGCCAAATCAGGAGAGGCCTCGGAAGAGGATGAAATCCCCACATGGGGTTCCTGAGGAGCTGGCTCTCTGCGGTCCGGGATGAGGGAGTGAGTCGACTTGACCTGAGGCACAGAAGAGGGAGGGGCGGACGGAGCCGACTGTGGAGTAGAGCCAGGCTCTAACACACTCCGCATGACCTCGAATGCACCCCTGTCAGGCAAAGCCAGAGGTCCCCGCTCCGAGAAGCTAAGAACCTCCCTCGGCACCGACAGTGATGGCTCCGAGGCCGATGTCGGAGCCGAACTTAACAGCGCCGAAGCACCGAGAGGGAGAGGGGGGTCGGACAAGGGTCCGATGCCACTCACCCCCTCGGAGCCGACGAGGGAAGTCCGGCGCCGAGATTCTTCCAATGAAGAAATCGGAGCCGACGACGGAGCTGAAGACAATTGTATCGGCTCCGACGCTATCACAGTCTCGGTTCCGACATGACCCGGCTCCGAGCTCAAGAGAGTCGAAGGAGGAATATATTGATGGACCGGGGCAGGCATCGACTGATGAGTCGGGCTCTGAAGCATCTGGGCCAGTGCCTCGGACTTAAGAAGTCGACTCACTACCCTCTGAAGGTCATGATCCGACAGCCTCAATGACCTAGAGGAGTGAGATCTTTGGCTCCGTTCAGACAGCAGGGGAGATCCTGGAGCCGAATGAACGGAGCCAAGGGATGGTGACCTGGACCTCTTCTAGTTGTCGGCTCCGAAGGTCTGGTCGGAGCCGACACGGGAATTTAATACCTCGGCTCCAGCCGAGCCGAGGAACCACAGAAACTGTGGACTGAGACTCATCGGCTCCAGCCGGAGCCGATGTAGGCAGAGGTTTAGAAACCTTAGGTCTCGGCTCAGTTGTCGGAGCCGAAGACCTAGATGCCTTAGAGGGCTTCCCTGTAGATACAGAAAGGGAATCCTCTGGCTTGAGTAAGCCCCTTAAAATTAATTTATTTTTTCTTTCCTGCAGGACCCTGGGGCTGAAGCCATGGCACACAGCACAGGAGTCCTGCAGGTGCAAAGGTCCCAGACAGTAGACACAAGAAGTGTGAGCGTCTGTCAGAGACATTTTCTGACAGCACGCATCACACTTCTTGAATCCGGAGACCTTTGCTTCCTTAGACATCTCTAAAGGTGTAATCACACACAAACACACTAATTACACCCTGTCAAGATTAAATTATAATAAACCACTAACTAGGTTTTTAAAAATAAGAAATAACACACACACTCCACTAGGGAAAGAGAAAAGGCCTGTAGGCCCAAGGGAAGAACTTAAAGTTCTTGAGGGAAAAAAACGGGAATTTTTTAGAAGGGGATAAAGATTTCTCTAAACTAAGGGAAATAAGTAAAAATATTAAAATTAAAGGGGTTTTAATAGACTAACTTACACAAGAAAAGTCACTTACCAAGAACCGGTAGAAAACCAACACCTCGATAGCTGTAGCGGCAAACGAGATCTGGGGTAACTCTCGCCTAGCATTGTGGGATATAAGGGGAGCCTCGAGCCGGTGGAACCAACTCTCGAGCTTTTACAGTGGCCGAGTCGGAGCCGAGGTCGGCTCCAAACCCATCCAGCAAGAATGAAGGCGAGATAGACAACTTAACATCATTACTTAAATTATTCAATTCCTGCCCTTTTTTTTTTTAAGCATCGCCTCCCAGCAAGAGATTCTCTGGTTTGATTCTCTGTTGGGGTGCCTTTTGTGCGAAGTCTGCATGTCCTCCCCGTGGTCACATGGGTTTCCTCCCACATCCCAAAGACATGCTGTAGGTGGATTGGACACTCTGAACTGGCCACAGGTGTGTGAGTGCGTGTGTGTGTGGCTTCTGTGGAAGGTTGGGCACCACCGAACAATACATTTAACATGCGCTCTAACAAGTGTGCTGTATTATACAAGGAATATAATTTAATAACTTCAGGAAGGTGCAAAAAACACATGTATGTCTCTTGTTTTGTTTCCAAGGGGCCAATGATTTGAAAACAACCCAAAGGTAATCTTTATCCACCACTGTCTGGAGGCATTTTCTTTGGATGTGGTGTGGGTTTTCAATGCTGTTTCAATGAATGTTTCAATGACAGAGAAATTTTAATGCCAAGTCTGTGTTCATTTTGAGACTGTATTGCTTTGTTTAGCAGATGTCTATTAGTGTTTGTGCATTGTGCTATAAAATGTAAAAATAAAATCTAAATGATCTTTGTAGAAGTAAAGCAGTATGCACGCATTACTGTTTATGGTAGATGGGGCGGAAAGACAGGTAATGGGACATTGGAATGGCTGCAGAGGGACTCTGGTCCCATATTTTGTTTGTCTGTTCTTCAGTTTGCGTTTGAAAGTTGGTATCCCACAATTCCATTAGAGTGGGCAGGGCTACATAATTATGTATGGAAATTTGATGTTAATCAGCGTACAGATTTATACCTATTTTTCTTTTCATGGGCCTTGTCCAGATTTTTGATGCTTCCAGGTCGAGAGGTATGTCTTGCATACATCACCTATATGTTGTAAAATACGTTCCTTTAACATCCTATTGGTTTTACCAATATAGAAACACATACTTTGTGTGCAAGTAACTAAACACATCACATTTTCAGTTAAACAACATGCATAACCTGTATAAGTATATTTCTTATGTGTAATGGGATGCATAAATTCATTATTGGTCTGAATATATTTACAAGCTTTGCACCTATTGCAAATAAGAAAAATATTATAGCTGATAAAGATATGATAATAAAACCTGCTGATGAAGGAGGTGCAATAGTGTTAGACCACTCGCAATATGTAGAAATCATGAACAACATGTTGACAGATGAGGCTACAAACACAAGTTTAAATCTGGAAAGGGTCAAAGAAATTATTAATGATGTCAAAATGATCTTTTAGACTTATTTTTGACAGGCATTATTTCTAAAGATTTATATGCTTATTTTACAGTTGAGCATCCCAAGATTCCTATAATTTCAGGCTTACCTAAAATACACAAGTCTGAAGTTAATCCTCCACTAAGGCCTATAGTTAATGGTTCAGGTTGGATTACAGAAACAATTTCTAAATGGGTGGAAGGGCAACTTAAACCCGTGGTGAACAAGGCTGTTACTGCCTTGAGAGATTTTGCACATTTTTTGGAACAGTTATGTGTATATATGGATACTAGTGATACAAGTTTAGGTTTTATTTTATTGACCCTGGATGTACATAGTCTTTTTACAGTCATTCCCAATAATGTAGGACCAGACTATATATGTGACTTTAATGCAAGAATAGTACATATGGATAGATCTAGTATGGAATGTATATGTAAGCTACTGAACATCATATTACTTAATACTGTTTTTGAGGAGAAACTGTATTTACAACGCTGGGGTGTAGTCATAGACACACCCTGTGCAAACAGTTGCGCTAATTTGGTCCTGGGTGAGTGGAAGATGAAATATATTCTAAAATGACAGGAATCCATGGTTAACCCATATAGGACTATATCGTAGATTTGTAGACAATGTGTTTGTTTTGTGGAAAGGGGATGTACAACAGTTAAGTGCCTTTGTCAGTTATTTAGAAACAACTACATTTTTGAGATTTACTAAACTTTCATCTTATTTATTTTTTATTTTATTTTACATTTGTTGACCGGGCTAGTCTAACTGGATACATGTCCATTTTCAGTAGAGGCCCGGGGAGAAAAGCTCCAAGCATAAGAATAACAATATAACAAAAGCAAACAAGTAAAATAAAGTAATAAAGCAACAGTACCATAGTAACATAGGTAAAATGAGAAAATCAAATGGGACTAAAACGGTGACTACAAAACATTTAGGCAAAAGCCAGACCAGACATAAACAAGCAAATGCACTAGACAGCACCAGGGCAACTGCAGAAAGAAAAAGTTCCCAAATCCTATCAAATTACTAAGCATAAAGCAAGAGGAGAGAAAAGTTTTGGAGGCAAGAGGGAGGGGTAGGGTTGGAGTAGGAGTGAAATACAAGTTTCAGTCTGGGTTTGCACAAGGACAAAGCCACTTAGTTTTTAGATGTTCTTTTATTTGTTTTTTGAATTGAGAAGCAGATGCTAGGGTAGATAGTTCATGAGGGAGCTGATTCCATTTTTTTCCTATAGTGTTTGAGAAAAGAGAGTCACCAGCTTTGTTGTTTGATTTAGATAAGGAGACAAGTAGATTATTTGCAGAACGTAGTGTAGCCAGATTTTTATATGGAGAGATCAGATTAGAGAGGATGGGGGTATCGTTGGGGTGGTATAGGATCTTGCGTGTCATAAGTAACTGTTGACAGAGTATATGGTTCTGTATTTCTAACCATCCTAGTTGTTTAAGGTTAAGGTTAAGGCAGTGGTGGGTTTTAAAGGGAGAGCATGTGATGAATCTAGCAATACTATTATAGCAGGTAGATAGTTTGGAGATGTTGTTTTTTGATAGGTTGGTATATATAGCAGAGGCATAGAAAAGGGTAGAAATGAGGTGAGTTTGTGCGATAGTTTGCCTGGCTGAGGGTGTAAGGAAGGGTTTGATTCTGTAGAGGGTACCAAGTTTTTTGTTAACAGTCTTTATGGTGGAGTTAATATGGTCATCAAAGTTAAGATGATTGTCGATTGTGACACCTAGTAGACGTATCTTCAGTATCTATAGAGTTTTTGGATATTTTATTGAAGGCAGAAGAAGGGAAGCTATATACTACCATATACCATAAACCCTGTTGAAAAAATGCCCTACTAGAGAGAGGAAGTATTGTACCCACAATATATGTTTAAGAACATTATAATCAGTTAGTTACTGAGAACATCTAGACCGTTGTAGCAAGAACAGTGACTTTTTACATCAGTTGGAAAAGGGAGAAGTGCATTTAATAGAGCGGGGTTTATAGGACTAAAGATGTTAGAAGGGTGTCAGAACAAGTTAGATGAATGAGGAATGGGAAAGGCAGACCTCAGTATACTGGAAATATCAGGGAAGTAAATAATGGTGGTTTGGTAAGCACATCTAGAGTTAGAATACTGTTCACATTTAGTACTGATTTTAAGTACAGTAAAGACGCAATATAGAGCAATTGGAAATTATTACTGTCTGATGACAGAATTAGGAATGTGGTGGGCGAGGTACTGAGTTTTAGCTATAAAAGAAATCGTAACATAAAAAGTTTGTCATAGTAATATGCATTAGCAACTTAGGCAGATTATACAGCAATAAGCTTGGCACATATATCCATGTAATAGGTGTAAAGCATGTAAATATATTCAGACCAATAATGAATTTATACATTATTACACAAGAAATATACAAGTTATGCATGTTGTTTAACTAAAATGCGATTTATTGAAGTACTTTTACACAATGTATGTGTTTCTACATTGGTAAAATCAATAGGATGTTAAAGGAACTTTTTTTTACAACAAATAGATGATGTACGGTGTTGATATAATGAATGTTACTGAGGTTAAAGAAACATGCTGGATAATTGACTTGAGGGCAAATACTCCACCAGATTTAAATGGTTTTATACCTTTAAAACCTATATAAAAGCCAGGAGAAGATAATTGCTTTATTAATTACTTGAATTGTGATGTAATTTGATTGGTTAGGTGTATATATTTAAGTGTTTACTGTTTTACTTTTGTGTACTGAGCTGAATGACATCTCCGAAAGCGCTCATCTTTTTATTATTTTAATAAATATATGTGCTTTGCTGTGGTGGCCCCATTGTTGTTCCTGAAGTTTTTACATTTATTTTCCTCTACTGTGGGACTAGTACTCCTTGCTGTTGCTTGTTTGTTATATCATCTATTTGGACACTATTTGAATCCTTCCCTCATACTCCAACTCATTTCCTTGAGTTGAAAATTCACTATTCTCAGTGAACTCCATTCTCTCTATCCATCCAATACCTACCCCCTCCTCCTACTGCTGCTTACGTCATCCTAATACACTTGTGTTTTACTTGCTCTTATCTCCTGCAACCTCAAGCCCCTTTGACATTAACTTACATTGACTTTGTCCAAATCTATCATCTCCTCAGTTCTGCAAAACCCCAAGCATACTGCTTTAACAACCTCCCATGACTATCCCTTCCCCCTCCATGTCTCAAATGCCTTTATTACCAACTTTCTTACCATTCTTCCTTCCCAACCCTGTTTTTATCATAACCAAAATACAACTTGAAATAGTCCTTTTATCAAGCCATACTCAATCTGCCATTTCCTGTTTGTTCGCTAGAATGAATATGAAGTCCTACTTCTTCATCCATCCAAAACTTTACCCTCTGCTCTTCTAATGCTAAAATTATCCATGTACCTTCAGTCCACTGTCCCAAGAAAACATCTTACACTGTCTTGGCGTACTAGCCATTCTACCCCACCTTAAACTGATAACCTCACTCCCTTTCTTCTCAAGCTTAACTCCTTAAAGAATTTCTTCTTCGATTTTGAATCACCATTAAGGTCTACAAAAACACCCGGTCTTGAATCTTTCTCCCCATGTCTTCTAAACTGTTAATGTCAATTACATTGCTTTCTGTTTTTATTTAGTTACTTTCTACCTTATGCACCACAAACACCATACATCCTCTTTTCTCCTTCCTCCCTAATATACAGAAATCCTAGACTATCTATGTTTCTTTCCAAATGATGAGAATTGGTTTGCAAACTGCAGATTTATAGTATGCACAAATGAAGTGTGTAATATTTGACAAAAAGACAATTTTAAAGTACTGGAGCTGAAAGTTAATAAAGAGAGCTGTGTGCACATTAACATGTTCTGTGCAGAAGAAAAACTGGCACCACATCTATTACATGAATATAAAATGAGTACAAGATCCTTATTTAGTGGTTTACTTAAAATACATTCTCACAATTGTCCGAGTCACGTGTCAGGAGAGATACTAGAAACTGAAAAACAAACTGTGGGTGACAAAGTGCATATGTACAAGCAGTGTCACAGAGGCATATAATGTGCAGTGCTATGGTGATGAAATATTACTATGCTTACTTATTTACAGACTCAATATCACAAAAGTAAAACCTAAAGTCGTACCGTGGACATTTGCTCCAAAGACAGTTTAAGTATCTTTAAGGAGTACAGCACAATAAAGTGTCATTCAGAAATTATAGCAAAAAGAATGAACAGCATGGTCACTGTTGTAAAGAAAGAAAAGCTGCACTTTTAATGATCTAGAAAGATTGGAGTATTGTGATTAAAAAGAAGTAATGTTCTTACCATAACCACGGCCGGCCTTAGGCATAGGCGAACTAGGCGACCGCCTAGGGCGCCGTAAAAGCCGGCATCATAAAGGCGCAAATTAAGTGAGTTAACTTAAACTTTACCTCTCTCCACTTTTCAGCTGTAGCATTGCGCCCTCCCCCACTTCCGTAATTAAAAGAACAATTCATCCACTAGAACACATAGAACGGCCCCCTGCTGTGTTCTTCCATTCTCTCCCTCCCCCTGCATCTATATAATGAATCTCAGTGGCTGCTCTTGTTGAGCATCCAATCAGTGATGCTTTCATACCACTGACGTCCCTTCAGCCACTGAGCCAAATGTAGTGAAAAGACAAACTGTCTTTCATACAAAGCATACCTCTGGATCTCTGCCCCGCTGCCCTCATTTACTGGCAAATTCTTTCCTGGATATCACCTTGTGTCCTTGTCTCCTTTGCTGCAAGTAACAGCCAGCCACAAAGTGACTCACAAATTCCAGCATTTACCCAGAGAGGATGCTAACGTTTCAAAATGTATCTAAGAAGAGAGTAAAAATGTGATTAAGAGCTGCTGGGTATGCCTACTTTGCGGTACAAACTACTATCCACTGAATTCCTATTCATGATTTTCTCATCAATGTAGTCGTCCACAATTTATGAATATGTCTATGACTGCTATCTGTTTTGTGCCATTAACCCCCCCCCCCCCCACACACACACACACACAGCAAAGCAGAGACTGTAACAATACTTCAGTTACGATGTATATATGATTTGATGGGGGTGGGCAAATTTGATTTCTCAGTGGTGTCGGTGTGAAATGCGTTTAGTAGCATTGGTAGCTAAAGATGAAGGTATTCCAAATTGATTTATTTAAGAGAACACAGAAAGTTAGGTGTGAGTGAAGAAAGTCATGGTGACATTCTGAGAAAAGTGGATGTGTGTGTGGGAGGGGGCATTATTTGGTAGAGTGGGGAAAGATAAGTGGGGGGATTTGAGAAAAAGTGTATTAAGATGCATGTAAAAGTGTTAAAAGTGGGATTAGAAGGAGGAGGACTGAGGAGGTGTTGATAAAGTCCAGGAGGAAGGGGGTGTCATGGAGAGTTTATGATTGGATGAGAAATAAGAGGGACTGAGATGGATAACAGGGCAGATTAAAGGTGTGTGTTGAGGTTTGTGCAAATGAGAGTGAGCTAAGTGAGTGAGGAAAATGGGGCTGGCGTGAAGATCATTTTTGGTTGTCTGTGGCCAGAGTAAACGAGATTTGTTATTAACAAGGGTAGAGCACTAATCTATGTTGATTTTTTTTTCCCAGACTTTGTTGAAAGGATTGCCTGGCTAAGTGTCTTGCTCAGTGCCCCACATCAGGCAGATAGTGGCTGATGGTGTCAAACCCTAGGCAAGCGGCTCCTTAAGAACTCTAACGTTTTATCTTGATAGTTAACAGAGCATTATGGTAATAATGCATCATGTATTTCATTGTATAAATGTGTAGTAAAGTACTGTTAAAGACTCCGGCTGGTTGTTAAACAGAGAGGGTGGTGTAAAGGGGGGGATGTATTTGTAGTTGTCCTCGGTGCTTGGTTAACATTCTGTTGAATGAAGCTTTTGTCGTTGACAAGCCAAACCACTTTGATAAAAATGACTGCTTCTGAAATGGAGTAGGTCCATTTTATTTAATATATTTAATTTTTGTCTTTTTTTCCCCCAACGTTTATATGACCGTTTATTTTACAGTCCTTTCTGAGCATTGTTTGTTTAGTTACTGAAGGTGTGTAAATTGACTGTGTAGAACATTATCTGAGATATGGTATTCCTCTTGTATATGTTTATCCTACTTCTGTGTTGATGGATTGCATCGGACATTACCATAGAGAGAGATTTTGTGTGTACATATACATATATATATATATATGTATGTATGTATGTATGTATGTATGTATTTGAGTGCGGAGAGTGCCTTCTGTGTGGAGTCTGCAGGTCCTCCCCGCGGTTGGGTGGGCGTTCGAAAGTCATGCATAAATGGGCATGCCTTTGTTGAAGGTTGAACGTCGAGCTGGCACCTCGGCATTCGTCAAAATCTACTGCCAATCATTAGCGGACCTGAGTTCCGCTGGGGCGACACCTAACTGGGAAAAGCCGAAAGACAACAAAAATGCAGTCATCCACAACATGTCAATCTCCCATTTTAACAGGTTGCAGCAGGCTTCGTAATTTGGTGATTGTAACAGTGAGGTAATGATCATCTCTAAATCATGGCCAAAAAACATTGTGCTGTCACCTACAAATACACAAAAAGTGAGGAAAAGCTCCCAAAAACACCACAAACACGAATAATCCACAAAAGGTACTTCGGAAAGACAGCCCAACACTCGACCAGGCTTAAAATAAAATGTATCCAACAAATAAATAAAAACATAAAATGCATTAACGTATCACAGCGTTTTCATCCCAGATCAAAACTTCTTCAGATGTAACAGTAGCAGTAAAAAAAAGCATCAAATTGAAATCCTAGTTTTGCCTCCTATTTCTGCAGATTCAGCTGTGGTGCAGCATGTGTAGCCTCTGCAGCTGCCTTAGACTGCTCTGTCCAATGCACCTAGTGCTGGGACATGAGGATGGTCACCCTCTGCAACCACCTTAGACTGCTCCAGCCATTGCACCTAGTGTTGGGTCATGTGGATGGTCACCCTCTGCAACCACCTTAGACTACAAGGTGTTTGTTACAGTATGACTGATTTTTCATGCATTTAAACTTTGAAAGAACTGGAGTGGCTTTTGTGGGAGTGACCCATCTGTGGGCGTGGGTCAAATAGGGGTGTTCCTTGAGTATGGTGTGGGTGGGGCTTAAGGGGCGCCAGAGCAGTAGTTCACCTAGGGTGCCGTTTCAGCTAAGGCCGGCCCCGACCATAACATTCCATCTGTGTTGTTGATCTTCATTCATTCATGACTGATGCGTCTCGGTTCCATCCTCTGAAGAGACTTGGCCGATATAAAAAGCTCGCTCCAGCCAAAAACTCTTGAGTTAAGTTTACCCCATAGAGCCCCCTTTTTCTTCATCTCCTCAGACAGAGTTTGCCTGTAAGGACAGAAAAGCAGAGGCTTTGTCTAAGCAACTGCCCTACTAGATAACCCCAGGACTAAATCTGAACCTCCAGGAGTCTTTTGGAGGGGATAGGAGGATGGGATGTCATGAATGACTGAAGATCAACAACACAGATGGAATGTTATGGTAAGAAAATTTTATCTGATGTTGTTAATCTTCATTCAATCATGACTGATGGGACAGAGTTCCTAGCTACTTTATATCCTGGAAGGCCCTATGGAAGGATATTCCTGAGCACCATTGTGCCAAAGGATGCTCTTCCCCTGGAGACCATATCCAATTTGTAATGAGTAATAAAGGTATGAGGGGTGGCCCAAATAGCTGCTGCACAAATGTCATCCATAGAGGCTCTACAGTGAAAAGGCCACTGAAGTGGACACTGATCTGGTGGAGTGAACCTTAACCTTAGCTGGTAGAGTCATTTTGTTATGTTGATAAACAAAGGTAATACAATCTCACAACCATTTTGATAAAGTGACTTTGGAAACTGGTTTGCCTAGTCTTGGACCTGAAAAAGACAGTAACACAGTTGGTCCGATTTTCTGAATGATTTAGTCTTGTCTAATAAAAACATAACTGTCTATGCAAGTCTAGCAAGTGCAAACAGTATCCCCCCTTTGTTACAAAATTTTGGAAAGAAAACTGGCATATCAATGGACTGGTTAAGATTTGAATCTGAAACAACTTTTGGTAGAAAGGAAGGGTTAGTCCGAAGTGATAATCTCTCCTTGTGGAAAATTATGTATGGTCGTTTTGCACACAAAGCTTGAAACTCTGATATCCTAATGGCTAATGTGATGGCTACCAGGAATAAGGTTTTCCAAGATAAAAACTTTACATCACAGGTGGCCGATGGCTCAAAGGGTTGACAAGTTAAAGTTTGTAAGACTAGCGTCAAATTTCAAGGTTCAATAGGATCCTTGAGAGGTGGTCTCAAATGAATACTTCCCTTTAAAAAGGTTTTGCAGAGACACTGGGAAATAAAGGACGAATCATTAAGGCCATTATGAAAACTGGAGAGAGAGCTGCCAAATGGACTCAAAGCAGAGGCTGAGGCTCCTGATTGCAATAAAGTTGACAAGTATTCTAACATCTTACAAATCAGGGCTGAGAAGGAATCTAGTATTTGTTCTTGAGCCCAGATCACAAATCTGACCCATTTACTATGAAAAAGTTCCTGGCGGATGGCTTATTGGAAGCCAGAAGTATCTTTTGAACTGGGTAAGACAGATTACTTTGCCTGGCAATTACTGGAAGTGGAGAAACCAAATGGTCAGCTTGAGACTCAATAGGTCGGGATAGACCAGCCCCTGTGGATGAGACAACAGTCCTGGGGTTGGATCCAGAGACCATGGGCAGTGAACTAGGTGAGGACACAGAAAGGGGAACAAGATTTCATGGGGCCAACAGGGTGCAATGAGGATCACTTTGCTTCTCATCTGTTGTGCTTTCTTTAAAAACTGTGGTATCAAGGGAAAGGGAGGGAAGACAAAGTAGACCTGGGGGCCAATCGTGTATCAGAGCATCTCTCAGTGTCGCCCTCGGGTGGGGGGTGATTAGGGCGAAGTAGCTGCTGCATTTGTGGTTTAAGGGAGAGGCAAAAAGACTGCAGCAAGGCTGGCCCCAGCGATGAAAAATTCTGGGCGCTATTATGGAACTGAGACACCACTCGTGAGGCATAAGGATGTTCCTGTTCAATTTGTCCACAATCGCAATGGAATTCCCAGGAATATGCATTGCTATCAGAAAGCAGTTGGAATCTACTGCCTATTGCCACACACTCAGGGCTTCCCAACATAACGAGTAAGATCTGGTTCCTCCTTGGTTGCTGATGTACTAGACTACTGACATGTTGTCTGACTGGATAGCAATTGTCCCCAATGGAAGGGCAGATTGGAATGCTTGCAACACTAGAAGCACTGCCCTCAGTTCTAGGCTACGGATATGCAGACTGGCCTCTAAGGGGGGATCAAATGCCTTGGGACAATTCTTCTCTGAAAATGTTCCCCCAACTTCATCAGGGAAGCGACCGTGATCCCTATGGCTTTGGGTTGAGGAAGTGAAAAGGGGCAACTCCATAACTCTTTCTTCCGACTTCATCCACCAATTCAGATCTTGTTTGCAACGGTCTGTTATGCTAATTGGGTAAGACACTGGATGTGTCAGTACAAACCACTGAGAAGCTAGGAGGCATTAAAGCAGCCTCATATGGAATTTTGCCAGTGGAACCAGAGTGATTGTCACTGCCATCGTACCCAGTAGTTGTAAGACTAAGCGAGCTGAAACTAGGTGCTGAGAGAGTTATCAGCTGAGGCTGGGGATCTTAACCTTTGTAACCTGTGATGAGATAAAGCAACTAGGCAGGATCTTGTGTGGAAAGTCACCCCAATGAATTCTAAGGTATGAGCTGGTACCAGTTTTGACTTTTACTTGTTTAAGTTTTAAAGTGTAGTGTATGGCTTGAAGCAGTAGATGCTTGGTGGGGGCGGTAAGGAGCCATTTGTCTAAATACAGAAACACCAGGAATCCATGTAGTCTCAGGTGAGCTGTTACTACTGCCATGCATTTGGTGAACACCCTGGGGGCTGTGGTAAGACCAAAGGGCAGTGCTTGAAATTGATAGTGATTGGCTTCCACCCCCACCCGAAAGCGTATATATCTTCTGGATCATTGTCCATTTTTATGTGGTAATATGCATCCTCAAGATCTATCGAGCACACGCAACTGTTTTTTTCCAGAAATGGAAGGCTAGACTGAACTGTGACCATCCAGAATTTTGTCTGCCTGACGAAGTTGTTCAAGATGCTAAGGTCCAAAATTGGCCTCCAGTCCCCAGTCTTTTTTGGCACTAAAGAATCTAGAGTAAAAAACGGATCCTATTTGGTCTGGTGGGACTCTTTGGATGACTTTTTTTCTATCAGCTTTAAAACTTCTTGTGCTGCTGCCTCCCTCTGACTGGAATGTTGGGGATTCGCCTGAGTGTCTTGGATAAAGGTCGAAGAGTTTATGGTAAGCTCTGGTCATTATAGTCTGCACCCAGGAGTCTGATGTTATTGAATGCCAGGCCAAATGGTGCAGAGAGAATTGTCCCTCGAATGCCTCCAGAGGCAAGCAACTGGGTTGCTCTTCAGGAGCATTGATAAAGTTGCCCAGAGGAGGAGTCCCTGGAGCCCTAGTTTCGTGGACCCCCTCTGCCACGGGAGGGGCATCTTCCTGAAGAGTTCACCCCTCTGCCCCAGGGAGAAAACTTACCACGTGTCACAAAAAGGCCCTTGGGACTTCTTGAACCATATTTTTCTGCCTCTCTGATTCCTAGTATAGGACCGTTGAGGAACGGACAAACGTATGCCAACAGCAGACAGGGTCTTTCCATCCTTCTCACACCTGGCTAAAGTGTCTAACTTTTGGGCCAAACAAGGAAGACTCCTCAACGGGAGCGTTGACAAAGGAAGACTTGAAGGGATCAAAGTCGCACAAGCGCATCCGGGTGTGACATCTCGTGACAACACCTGTACCTTCTGCTTTGGCCGCCCCTTCGGTTGTATGGGCAATCAACCATATGGAAGAATTAGAAATGGATTCTAGGGTGGCAAGATGGGAGGCAACTGTCACATACCTCAGACAGTGCTCCTGCTAAGGTTCCTGAAAGTTCTGAAATCAGGTCCCTCTGAAGACAGGTAGAATGTACCAAATAGTTAAATGACCGTATGGCAAAGGTCACTGAAGCGTAAACCCCACCTCCCTAGTCAGTCTATTATCTGGGACTCCCTGTTTGGAGGATGGACAGCTGGACTCGCTTCAGCGAGTTCTTTTCGTGTGGCTGCCACCGCCACTACCACAGAATCTACTGCCTAGTCTTTGAACCAGTGAGGCTGATCCTCTGGAGGGGAGAGAATTTTGTCTGGTCTCTGGGGAATTGGCTCAACGGTGTCAGGGGCTTTCCTGCCATGCTGCACAATGAGCTTCACCAACTCATCTGCAGGTGGGGTCACCCAGGAAGTAGAGGGTTGAGCAAGGAAAGCCTGCAAGAATGCAGATTCCTCAGAGGAAGGGTTGATGGCTTACGGTCATATCTCTGTTTCAGAATCTCTCGTACGTCTCTAAAGGAGACGTCCTCAGGGGGCGATTGTGGGGACCCTTGCCCCTCAACATAATCTGCATCTTCGGTGAGGGATTCCTCAAGGAAATCAACATGCTTCCTCTTGCACGTTTCTCTTACAGGATGGCTCTTCAGGGGGAGCATCTGAAGAGGACTCCTAAGAGTGGGTGCCCTGCAGTAGGGTGTCTTGCTGCTCCCGTGCCCAACGTCCTAGTGTACTGTGCTTTGTCGGCTGCGTACCGGAGGACATGTATATATTAGAATCCGGCGTCAAAGGGACCAACTGCATACTTGTGGAAGCAAGAGCCCTCTCCATAACCTGGAAGGCAAGCCCATCAGAAGAGGGATGGGAGCCCGGAACTGAGAAAGACAACCTCAGAACCGGGGTCACACCCTGCTCAGTCGAGCCTGCCTTCAGGTTTGGAGCTATGAGAGGATTCAGTGCTGCCAAAACAACTAGAACATTTGACGACACCGTGGGAAAAAAATCTGCGCCGAACTGGGAATCACAGTGCTGACAGGCCAGTCATGGTCTCAATGGTGGACCGGCTCAGACTGAGCCATGGTCCACAGGGTAGGCTGCAAAACCACTGTAATATCTACCAGTGGAGAAGTAGCTGGCACCGGAATAGGTGTCGGTATCGATGGGCTCCAAGGCCTGTGGGGAGGTTGGAGGAACATATGCTGGATTCTGTGGAGAAAACCCCTCGGCTCCAGGTGGGAGGGAGGTCCTGGATGGAGTTGGGATGCCTCTGGCCACTAGGAGTTGATCCATAAGCCTGACTACATCAAGCTCTGAAAGTCTCCTGGTCGAATGGGTGGACATCCCCGAAAGGGAACCTGGACAGTGAAGAAAAGGACTAAGCTGTTCAACATAAGGGTCGATGGATGGAGAGTATTGTGTTACTGGCTAAAGTTTCACCTTTCAGTAGAGGTCAAAAGACCTGAAAACTGTGATGGGGAGGAAGTGACCAACTGAGGGAGAGAAACAATTTTTGGTGCCAAAAACGTGTCCACTACCGAAGAAGGGGCTGGTACCAGGATAACAGTTGTAGTTGTCGGTTCCATAGTCAAAGTTGTCGTCGGCACCGTGGAGGGGGGTTTAGTCTCTGGTGCAGAGATGCTCAGTGCTGACAGTTTGGGAAGTTTTGTCTTAGGTTCAGTATGAATTTGGGTTTTAGAAGGCTTTGGTTCCTGTGAACTGGGAGATATTGGAACAGAGTGACTTCTCTTTTTTTGTCTCTTTCTTGGGAGGTGTTGAAACCTCTGCTTCGGATAAGAGCCTCCGAGAAAGAAGTTTTTAGCAGACCATTTAAGACTAATTTTATTTTTACGCTCTGCTAAGGTACAGCACCGAAGCTCTTACAGAGCTTGCATGAAGGTTGAACCTGTAAGTGGGCAACTCTCAGACAGTAGATGCAGGAGAGATGCCCATTGGAATTAGGCATTTTCCTGCAATATGTATCGCACTGTTTAAACCCAGCTGTGCCTTTTTTATCAGACATCTTGAGCCAATAAAAGGAGAACAATTCCAGATACAGAAGTCCAGACAACAAGACCACCTGTCAAACACAAGCGTAACCCAAAGGGGGAAAAGAACTGGGAACAGCTTTCCTATAACAGTCTAGTCCAGATACAGATTTGCATTATCCAGGAGTGTATGTAAGCTTCTGAGCCCCCCCCCCCCCCCCGTACGCCTTTCTGTGTTGAGGGGAGCCTTCCAGCTTATCAGTGGGAGTGGTAAGCACTAGACAGCTTATCTACAAGAGGAGTGGTTTCTGGCCCAGAAATTGTAGTTTACTGGCCGTTTGAGCACTTTTTTTCCATCTCCTTCAACTTTCTGATTTAAAAGCCGGCGTTGCACTTGTTTCTCACCTTTCCCATAACTAGTCTAGTCCAGATACAGATTTGCTGTATCCAGGGCTGTTTGTAAGCTTCTGAGAGGTGCCAAAGTCTGCTCTTCAATTTTTCCTTTAGATCTGTAAGTTCTCTCCTCTCCTGCACTTTTACTAGCTTATTAGTCTAGCACTTTTAGAAGTCATCACTGTCTTGCCCTGAAGCAACTACGGTGGTTAGAACTCCCTCAGCTAATTAGCTATCACCAATTAGTCCTCACCTTCAATATAACAAGGAACCTTCAGAAAACCCCAGCCCTAAACCAACTTCTAAACCAATATTCTGCAAATTGCCCTCTACGCTCATCCATCAAAACCCTGCTCTGCATAACCCAAGCCAATAACACTACAGGGAAAAGTCTGTTCTCCCACACCATTGCTGGGGAATGGAATAACCTCTCTCAAAGTATCTCCTCTGCACCATCCATCTCACTTTTCAAGACATCACTAAAGTCACAACTCTTGCAATCATAGCTCTGTCCCTGTATCACAAAATCTTTTCTGCTCTCCTCCTAACTTGCCACACACCTCATCTCCTCCTCACTGCTTATCTCAGCTATTCTGTACTACTCAAATACTCCCTATCAGGAACTACAATCCTACAAACTATTTCTCACGCTATGACCTATCTCCCAAATAGCATTACTTTCCATATCCCATTCCTTCATTTTTATGCTTTGTACTACCAATAGGGAATTCAAAGTTTTGCTATCTATATAACAAGCTTGCTCAAATCAAACTAGGGTACAACATATCTCCTTGATTGTATATATGCCACTGTACAGAAATTTTCTATCATTCATGGATTATGTGTTGTCATATAAAGGCATGGAGCTCTGATTGTATATATGCCTCTGTACAGATTTTTTTTTTTTATTTGTTGTATTTGTACTGTTATGTTATGGAGCTTTTCTCCCCGGGCCTCCGCTGTAAATGGACGTTGTTCCAGTCAGACTTTCCCGGTAAACAAATGTAAAATAAAAAAATAAAATAAACTTTACCATACCAGACTTCTTGTAGCAATTATTATAGCACACAAAAGTGCTACCAGCACTAAATGTTCTACAAGGAAACAGCTCCAGTACTTATTATTAACGCCCACCCCTCCAGGCATGTCTAAAAGCCAGTTCCCTGTGCTTTCTCCCATTAACCTGGTGAACTTGGGCATCCTGAGGCAATGTAACAACTGCCTCATGTACACCGACAACCCTCTCCCCTCTTACCTCCCAACACTCAGACTTGCGAGAGATGCACATATATCCAAACTGGAAGCCACACACACTCCAGCCAAGACCTCAATACCTGGTCAAGAGAAGGTCAACACTTGCACCACACCACATTGAACACATAGCCCTCCAGAACACACCAGCACTGCCTTCCCATAAAAACACAAACCACACACCCACCTTTGCGGAAGCTCTCAATAAAAATCTACCCAAAAAGCAGAGACCTCCTAGGCAGAATCTCACTCGACTACCACAACACAACACTAATCATGAGACACAACTCTCCTAAACAGTGTGCCCCACTCAAAGCCCCTAAGGTAAAACGGCATGTTCAGCACACTAGTCATAGGTGACTTGATAGTGAGCCACAGTGATTTCCCACTCACTAGGTTGAATAAAAAGGAGGTAACAGTAAGCTGCCTGTCATGTACCAAGATCCACCATACAACGCACACACTCAGGTCCCTCAACAACGGGTACAAATATGATGCTGTCATGGTACATGTGGGTGTGAATGACCCGAGATGTACCTCCCTGGACTACATGAAAAGCGATAGAGGAGCTCTCAGATTATGTAGCCCAGGCGGGTACGACCCTAGCCCTGAGCAGCATCCTACCATCACCCAAAAAGATACCACAGTACAAGCAGAAAATGATTGATTTCAACGATTGGCTAAGTCTATGGTGTCATTCTTAGGGGATCCAGTAGCTGTCTGCCTGGGATGACATGATTAACAGACCTCGATGCTTTGCCAGAGATGGCTTGCATCTGTCACCCCTGGGCTTCCGGATACTGGGCATGGCTCTTGCCACCCATACAGTGCCTTTTTAGGCAGTGTTCCAAAGACTAAATTACCACCGTAACAGCTACAAACAAATGCAATCTGAGGGTCATGCTGCTCAACGCTAGAAGTCTAAATCTCAAAATGCACTCGCTTGAAGCACTCCTTAAAATGGAGAACATCGACATTTGTGCTGTAACAGAGACCTGGTTCAAGGCAGCAGAAAGCACCCCTGCACTACCAGGCTATAACTTTCGGCCTCAGAACTTGGACCGAAGCTCCAAAGGCAGTGGTGTTTCTATATTCACAAAGGATGCGCACACCTCCATACTGGTAGCCCAACATAATGCATCAGAGACACTTCAGGTGCAGCTAACATTGGGTAAGGCAGTGATCCAGGTTGTAGCCTGTTATAGGTCCCCAGCCATTTCCCAAGATGCTCACTCCACTTTCCTAAGCACCCTGGAGAATATTAGGGTCCAACCTAACACACTCATACTGGGTGACTTCAACTACTCCGACATTAACAGGGAAAACTACTCATGTACCAATACACTTGCCCGTTTCCTGGAATTCATTAATTCCAATGCCCTGGACCACCTCGTTCTTACCCCCACTACAGGTAGCAACATCCCTGACCTGGTCATTACTAACATGGACAACTGTTGCTCTACACCAATAGTCAACTCCTCCCTGGTTAGATCCGACCACAAACTAATCACCTTGGAAATCCACATCCCTCCCACCCCCTTCCCACAAAGGTAACCACCATGCAAAACTTCTCCAAAGCTAACTTTGGGCTCCTAAGAACGGGTGGCTAACTTCACGGCACCCATGCAAATGGAGAATAGTTGCAATACCGCCGAATCATACACCAATGCACTGTATGAACACACACACAAATGCATGGATCTTGCCACACCCAATAGAACCAAGACACTCTCCTCCAAAAATAGGAAGCCAATCTGGTGGTCCCAAGCCATAAACAAACTCTACAACAGAAAGAGGAAACTGATGCAGAATAAGGTGAAGTCCCAAGACTGGAAAAACTCCCTTTATCACCCTTAACAAAAAGTTGAGATCCCTCATCAAATCCAAAAAAAAAACTTTCCACCGGAACAAAAACAAAGATAAAGATAAAACTGTGAAACAAGCTAAGAATAAGCTTCCAACTTTAATAAAAAACTTCACAGTATTTCTTCACAAGACAAAGTAAGTGCTTTCATCCATACTGGACTTCTTCAGACTAAATAATGTGATTAAAACATCTTAGTATAAATAATTTAGAAAAACACATGACACAATTAATGATGATGCAACCTCTTCTTTTTAAGGTAGGCTACAAAATCAGATCCATCATTTAACCCAGGTGGACTGCAGGCATTCAGCCTAACCTGCCATTAATAATCTTTCCACCCAAGCTCTTCTTCAGCATCAAATCTATTACAAACGTTTGTTACTTCATCTAATACACAATTTAAAATCTACCTTACAGTCACTATTTTTGCAATGCTTCCTAGAGCATTCTTCTCATCTTTAGTAGCAACAGCATACTTATGCTCACATATTCTTTTATTTAACTCTCTTGTGGTATGTCCAAAATACAACAGTACTGCACTTAGCCCTTTTCGAAGGCACAAAGTTCCATCCCTTCTTTAAAACATAACACATTTTATCATTTAACACAGGTATTCCCAATGCTGCCTTTGTCATTGTAAATGTATCAAGTTGCCGTTAAATGATGAAATGTGTCATGTTTTAAAGAAAGGATGGAACTTTGTGCCTTCGAAAACGGCTAAGTGCAATACAATCAATGCACTGAGGGACTATGTTAGAAAGCTTAATTTCAAACTGTTTCCTAATGCTCCCTTTAAAAACACAAGTTTTTCTAAACCTAGTGTTTATAATCCACCCTTAAAAAAGGAGTTGGAACTTTTTTTAATGCTATGTGAACAGATTACAGAGGTACTTGAAAATAAATCTGAATTTAAGTATTTTAATTTAAATGTGTTGCAAAAAAAGTTGCTCAATGATTTACTTAATGTTGACATTTTAGTCACCAAAGCAGATAAGGGTGGTGCACTGGTGACTTTAGATAGAAAATACTGTGTGTATAAAATGGAAATGTTAGCTGATGCGAGTTTTTATAAATTAATTATGTTCAGGGAAGTTAAAAAAGTTTATGCCTTTATTGACAGTCAAACTGAAGAATGGTTCATGGCAGGACGTATTACTGATCAAATAAGACTTTTTTTTACCGCAGAGGCTACTAGAATAAGTCTATTATTTTGGGTTACCCAAAATACATAAGGATTTAAATGACCTGCCAATGCGGCCAACAGTAGCAAGCAATGGAAGTAAGAATGAGGCCATGGCGATATTTGTAGATAAATATTTGCAACAAATAGAAACTGAAAGTACTTCCTATATAAAAGATTTGTTTGATGTTAAAAATAAGATTAGGAATGTCAAGGTTAACAATGAGGATTATCTTGTTACACTTGACGTTAAATCATTATATACGGTCATCCCAAATGATGAGGGAATGGAAATGGTTAGATATGAACTAATCAGATCAAAAAAATTCTCTCCTGAGAGGGTCAGTTTATTAATGGAAATGTTAGATCTAATTTTGAGTTTTAACTTTTTTGAATTTAACGACAGGTTGTATAAACAAATCAATGGCGTAGCTATGGACGCTACTATGGCAATAATCACATTATTCAGTCTGAATAAGTCCAGTGTGGATGGAAGAGCTTACTGTGTATTGTGAAAAAATACTGCGAAGTTTTTATTAAAGTTGGAAGCTTATTCTTGGCTTGTTCCATGGTTTTATCTTTATCCCTCATCAAATCCTCTAAAGCTAGCTATGAAAACAGAACTGCAGTATTGTAACCAATGCTGCCATTGATCCTAGAAGTTGAAGGACTGTCCGAGCAACTTTGTCCTAAGAAAGTATCACCCGGAGTTAGGACCTCAGTCTTTCTAATCTGTGATATGGAAGGGAGACTAGGCAAGACTGAGTATTGAAAGTTCCTCCTATGAATTCCAGAGTTTGAGAAGGATTCATCTTGCATTTCCCCTCGTTTATTGAGATCCTTAAGTATTTCGCTAGTTTTAGTATGTAATGGGCTGTAACCAGTAGATGCTTGGTGGAGCCAGTAAGCAGCCAATCATCTAAATACAGAAACAACCTAAATTCTTGCCGTCTCAAGTGAGCTGTTACCACTGCCATGCATTTGAACACACTGGGGGTTGTAGAGAGTCCAAAGGGCAGTGCTTGGAATTGGTAATGATTGGCTCCCAGCTGGAAGCGAAGGAATCTTCTGGAGCGTTTGTCCATTTTTACATGGTAATACTCATCCCGAAGATCTACTGAGCACATCTGATTGTCTTTCTCCAGGAAGGGTAGGATAGACTGAACCATGATTATGCAGAATTTTGTTTGACTGACAAATTTGTTTAGGCTGCTGAATTTGTTTAGGATGCTGAGGTCCATAAAAGACCTCCAGTTCCATGATTTTTTGGGACTAAAAAGAACCTTGAGTAAAATATGGATCCTACTTGGCCTGGTGCCACTGCTTGGATGACTCTCTTTAAGAGCAACTTTTGAATTTCTTGAGCTGCTTCCCTTTGACTGGGTGGAACTTTGGGAATGTGCCTTAGTGGCCTCAGGCAAGTAGTGAGAGGTATGTGATAACCTCTGGCAATTATCATCTGCACCCAAGAATCTGGGGTTTTCATTCGCCAGGCAAGGTGGTGCAGAGAAAAACGTCCCACGACTGCTTCCAGAGATAAGCAATCAGGACACTCTTCAAGAGTGCTGATACAGCTGTCCAGAGAACGAATCTCTAGATCTCTGATTACGTGGACCCCTCTCTGCCTCTGTAGGTGCATCTTCCAGATGTGTTTCCCACTCTGCCCCTGGAAGTAAACTCACTGTGTGTCACAGAAAGGACCCTGGGAATTCTTGCGCCACATCTTTCCACTCCTCCGATTCCTAGAGTAGGATTGCTGGGGGGGGGGGGGTGAAAAAATGTACGCCCACGGCAAACAGGGTCTTGCCATCCTTTTCACACCTGGCTGTGCCTTTCACTTTCGGGCCAGAGAGAGAAGAAGCTTCCACTAGAGCATTGAGAAAGGAAGACTTAAAAGGGTCTGCAAAATCACAAAGACGCATCCAGGAGTGACAACTCCTGCACCTGCGGCTCTAACTGCCCCTTCGGTAGTGAGAGATCAACCGGATGGACGAGTTAGACAGATTCCAGGGTTGCAAGCTGCAAAGTGACTGTCATGCACCTGCAATGGACAGCATGGCTCTCCTCAGTGCGATCTCTCTTAGTGGTCGCCACCACCACAGCGTCTATCGGTAAGCCTTTACACCAATGTGGACTGTCTTCTGACAGGGAAAGAATTTTTGTCTGGTGTCCGAGGGATTGGTTCAATGGTGTTAGGACTCTTCCAGGCGCGCTGCACAACGAGCAGAACTAGTTCATCTGCAGACGGGGTCACCCAAGACAGAGGGTGGAGCATGAAAAGCCTGCAAGAATACAGACTCCTCAGAGGAGGGGTTGGTGGGCTTACAGCATCCCCGCTGTTTTAAAATTTCTAGTACATCTCCAAAGGAGACATCCTCAGGGGGTGGCTGTGGGGACCCCTCCCCTTCATTGTAGTCTGTATCTTCAGTAAGGGATTCCTCAGGGGAGTCCACGTGCTTCCTCTTGCATGATCTCTTGTCTGGTACCTCCTCAGCGGGGGCATCTGAGGAGGACTCCTAAGAGAGGGTGGCTTGCAGTAGGATATCTTGAGGCTCTTGTGCTAGACGTCACAGTGCAGTGGACTGTGTCAGCTGTAGTCCAGGGGAGGGGTATATATGGTACACCGATGCTGAGGGAACCAGCTGTGTACCTGCAGAGGCAAGGGCCCTCTCCATCAACTGGAAAGCAAGCCCACCCAAAGAGGGATGTGACTCCAGAACAGAGAAGGACAACCTAAGAACCGGGGTCATAGCCTGCTCCCATGAGCCCACCCCCAGGGAAGCAGCCCAAAGAAGACTTGGTGCCGCCAAGGCAACCGGAGCCATTGTGGATGGCACCTTAGAAAAAATAGGTGCCGTACTAGGGGTCACTATGCAGACAGCCCATTCACAATCCCAGGAATGGCTTGGCTCAGAGTGAGTCGGTGGCCAAATGGCAGGCTCTGGAGCCATGGTGAAGTCCACCAATGGAACCAAAGCAGATGGCACGAGGACAGGCTTCTGTGTCAGGGGCTTTGATACGTCGAGGGAGGAGTATATGTCAGAATCTGCGAAGAAAATCCCTCTGCTCCTGGTGCGAGGGTGGGTTTAGAAGGAGTTGTGATTCCTCTTGCCAGCAGGAGCTGATCCACAAGTCTCACCACATCGAATTCCGAAAGGCTCCTGGAGGAGTGAGTTGATATCCCTGACGGAGAGTCAGGTTGCTCCAAGAAGGGGCTGCATTGTTGCCCAAACAAGGAATCTGCCATGGGGGAATATCAGGTTTGAGGGTCTGTTTCACCTTTCGGCACCATGGTCACAAGAGCAGTAGTATGTATAGGGAGGGGGGAAATGACTGGAGTTGAGAGTACTATGTTTTGGTGCCGAAAGGGAGATTGGAACTATAGCAGAAGATAAAGACATGGATGGTTCAGTGGTCATGACCGGTACTGTGATTGGTGCTAGAGACAATGTTGTGGAGGACAGTACCGAGCTGGTTAGCGGAGGTCCTGAACAGAGGATGGCACCAGAGAGGGGGGTTGAGGCCCTGGTGCCGAGGTTATTGGAGCCAATTTCGGGACTATAGCCTTCAGTTCCGAAGATTTTGAGTCGGTGCCATGGGGGGGGGGGGGGGGGCAGAATGGCTCCTTCATTTATGTTCCTTTTTAGGAGGGGGGATGAGCCTTCCAACCCAGAAATAGCCTCCGAAAAAGGAGTTTTCAAAAGACCCTTAATGATTAGCTTATTTTTCCTCTCATTTAAAGTGTGGGAACTAAAGCCCTTACATATGTTGCATGGTGGTTTAACAGACAAATGCGAAACACCCAGGCAGTACGAGCTTGTTATAAAGGCCGACTCAGTTCTGAGGATGGAACTGACACCCATCAGTAATGAATGAATGATCATCAGATATTTTGTTTACTGTTGCGAGGGGGAGATTATATAATGTCTGGAAATAATCCTCTGCACTGAGTTTTTTGTAATCTCTAGTCAGGCTCTCTGGTGCAGGGATAAATGACCCCCGGATGCCTCCAGAGTGGACAATCAGGCATCCTTTCAGGAGCACTGGTAGGATCTGTCAGAGAAAGAGCCCCCTGGACCCTTGGTTTTGTGGGCCTCCTCCTCTGCCATGTGGGCAGCGTTTACTGTTGGAGTTCCCCTGCTGCCCCTGGGGGCAACTATCTTCATGTGGCTCTTGGAATGGACCCTGGGGCTTTCTGAACCACATTTTTCGACCACCTCATTGATTCCTAGAAAAGGTCCTTTGAGGAGTCGAAAAATGTATGCCGACGGCAGACAGAGTCTTACCATCCTGCTCACACCTGGATAATGTGTATAACCTTGGGGTCAAATAAAGCACTTCCATCATAGGGAGCACTGATGAAGGAAGACTTCAATCACACAGGCGCATCCAAGCATGCCTCCTAATGGAAACTCCTGAACCCACCACCTTTGACAAATTTAAAATGGACTATACGGTAGCCAACTGTGCTCTCTGCCTCAGAAGTAATGGTCCCAGAAAGGGATTTAGTGAGTTCTTTAATCAAATCCCTCAGTCTGGTGAAGTGTACCAAATAATTCAGCGACTGAAATGCAAAGGTTGCTGAAGCATACAAATATTTCCAGAATCTGTCCAGCACCCTAGACTTCCTATTAGGGGGATGAACAGAGGAACTGTTTTGAAAGTTATTTTGTGGTCGAAGCTATAACCATGGCATCAACTGGTACTTCTTTGCTTTGAGGGCTGTTAGTGTTTATTGGCAATTGCGGTTTGTCTTTTCCAGGAAAGATGCACCATTTTTTGGACTGACCATGGAACAGACTACTGGTCCCACAGTCAGTCCTCCTTCCAGCCACAAAGAGAAAAAAATTAAGCAAACAGCCTTAGTCACAATAGCAGGCTACCACTTGGCCTCAGCTGCAGATAGATGACTTTGTTGTGTCCATTTGCTGTTTCTCAGACCACTCATCTTCAGTGTCTGTTGGGGTCCCCTCAGTGGGCAACAGACAGCCAATCTTGGTCCTGGGAGAAGGAACAGGAAAGGTTTCCTTGTGTCAGAATGCTGTGCCGATCTCTGGGGAAGTTACTGCTGCCATTAGGAAAATGGTTGGCCCATTTTTCATATCAAAAAGAAATAGAAAGCCAAGCACGTATTATCTACTCCCCAATTTTCTTTGGATAGGAGTAGTTACTGGGTCTGGCTCAATGTTTAATTCAGGCTATTGATTTCCTGTAAAGCAGTTCCTGGTAAAAGAGGGATACCTCTTTTCCTGAAGAGATTCAAGATTCTGAACCTGAACAGTAGGTGCACTGATGGATACAAGTTTTTTCTCTCTCTCCGATTTCTGATTCAGGCTCAGGAGAGCTTGCTTTCTGATTCTTCCTTTGGGGGTTGTCTTTCTCTGAGACTATTGCTAGAATGTGGTAGTGCTTTCATTAGGAGAACACTGAGCTTTTCAGTCCCTCATAAAATAGTGCAAGTTGTTAAAGAAGGATTCTTCAGAATCTACATCCATTCCTCTTGCCCTGTCTGCTTTACAGGATGGGTGTGTCAATGCCTGCAACTTTCCTGATAGCCAGCCAGCACTCCCTAAAACAGGCAGGAAGATGCATAAAGTCCCTCATGGTTTTAAATTTTTATACACTATTCCTAAATCTGAGAGCAGCTATAGCTTTAACTGATCCCACTGCTGCTAACCACTTAATTCCAGTCCTACCTCTTCTGATAAGGATGGGAAAATTATAGATAGAACAGGGAAAAGTCCATACTTCTGCAACTTTGATTTTCAGAACTTTGAATTGTTAGGCTCATATGTTAAAAAAATTGTTCTGAGAAATTGTTAAAGTATGAGGAATGGTCTAGCTACAGTTTCTTCTTGTGAGATTAAATAACTTGGTTTTCTTCTATTGCACAGATCATTACTCATTGTTACAGTTTACGTATGACTGTTGATACTTCTTCCAGGGCAATGTCCACCAGTACTATTCTGAAGAGGTCTGCATGGTTGTATTCGCAGAACCTCCCAGATTATATTACAAATGAAACTTTCAATTCTTCCCTTGGATAGAGACCAAGTGCTTGGCCCCAATACTGCAGAGGTGATCAAAAGTGTGATGAAAAAGGCAAGGTGATCCAGGAAAATTATGATTTTTCAGTTCTCATTTTCCAAATTTTGTCTTTTTCCTTGTCCAATTTTGGCAAAAAAAACCCGATAAAATGCAGGCAAACAAATGTTTAAGAATTTAAGAAGAAATGGTAATGGGGTTCTAAAAAGAAATCCTAAACCTCCCAAAACCAAGAATAAAAGCTGAATGACTATTCAATAGATCTTGTCACACCACCCCTCACTATAACACTCTTTTCTTCCTGGAAGTCTGAATCTCCATTCTCTTTGGCAACAGACAGTTTAAAACAAATGGGTTTTGAAAACCATTCAAGGTTACAGAGGGCAGTGGGAGGAAATTCCTACTTTCCAGGGGGTCATTCCTTATCCTCCAGATCACATTTTTGTTTCCTACATTTTGACAGATGCTGTCCCAAGGAATGCTGGGGATCAGTTCCTCTTTCACAGGTGGAGAAGGGTTTTTATTAAAGGTGGAGAAGGGTTTTTATTAAAGGATGTTCCTAGTACCAAAGAAAGAAAAAACTTGGAGACCAGTTTTGGATCTTTCTTTCCTAATCTGTTAGACACTGTCCAAATTCAAAATGATGTCACTTCACAACCTGTTACCTCCTCTTCCTCTCATGTTTCCTGGCAGCACTAGGATTAAGAGATGCTTCAGACGTTTCTTAAGGTTGTGTGTCTAAATCACATTATCAGATCTCTGCCTTAACCTTTGGGCTATCCACTGAACCAAGCATATTCACAAAGTGTCTGGCGCCAGTTATAGCTGATTGCAGGATACAGGGTATCCACATTTTCCCATATTCATATGGCTTACTTATCTCTGCAAACAGTCTTTTTCAAATTGTCAGGAATCTCACTCTTGGGTGAGGGATCTCTTACACAAGATAGGGCTCCAAAAAGAACATTCAAAGGTTTTACTCAACTCCTTCACACAGCACTGTGTTCCTGCGATGCCGCCTCAGTTCAAAGGACTTTTCTTCCACAGAAGAAGAAGAAGAAAAAAAAAAAAACAGATCTTAAATCTATTTAAGGGTTTCCACTCAGACGCTGGTCACTAAGGGAGTACCTCACGATTTTGGGTCTCATTGCATCTATGATTCTTGTGATACCCCTAGCATGACTCCACATGAAAACGACTTATCAGAAATCTCTTTGGTCCCAGCATCAACACACTATCTTTTTCAAATCCTAGTGTTGGGGTTTGCCAGAAAAAAATCTTTTGGTGGAAAAGAGGGATATCCTTAAATTCAGGTCTCAGACAAGGTCTCTTGAAGTCTCACAAACCCAGTATGTCAATATACTTGGTCCAATGACAAATAATGAGAAAACTTCTCTGTGTGGAAGATCTAGGATTCCCTACAGTTCTTTAGAGTTCAGGCACCTAAAAATATTTTATTGGGTGACTGAACTCTAAAGAACTCGGGGGAATCTTAGATCTTCCACACAGAGAAGTTTCCTTAAATTCAGGTCTCCCCTTCTCCCTCCCTGCTGCAAAGCAGTCATCACAGACACTTCAGATGTTGCTTGGGGAGTGGTTTCAAAAGGTATAAAAGTGCAGGGGATGTGGGACACAAAGGACAGATGCAAGCATCAAGGAGAGGCTTGCCCTAATCAATGCACTTAACTCTGAGCCATCTTTGGTCCCTGGGACCGCTTCAATGGTTAAAAATACCAGAGTCATGTGGTGCATCAACAAGCAAGGGGGGGACCAGGTTGTATCCTCTTTGCAGAGCAGCCAGGTTAGCTTGGGATATAGCTTCACAGCACAATCTCACTCCACAGGCACCCTATATCCAACAAGAACAAAACTGTTTGGCAAACAAGCAAAGCAGAACCAGGGAAAACCCTCAAGAATGGAAACTAGATCAGGCAGTCATCCAAGATTTGATCCATCTGTGGGGAGTTCCTCAAGTAGACCTCTTTGCCTCCTCTCTTATCAACTGGCAAGATTCTGTTCCAGGACTCTATGCAAGAAGGCATGGAAGACTGAGGTCTTCTTTTCCTTGGACAGAAATATTCCTGCATGATTTTTCACTTTTTCCACCAATATCCAGGGCACTTCTGAAGATTGACAAGGAATCCCCAAGTTCATTTTTGTGACTCTCTTTGGGCACAGGCAACCGTGGTTCTCCCTTTTTATGGAAGGGGCAATTACCACAGGCTTCCTCACAGACTGGCTTTACTCAAACAAGAACAGAGGCATTTGATACAACCTGACATTAATCAACTCCAAATGAATGTCTGGAAAATAGGGTCTTAATTCCTTTTAGGCACCTGTTTACCAAGGATGTGCAGTAGGGACTAATGAAGGCAATAAAGCCTGCTACTAGAAAATCATATATTAGCAAACGGAAAAGGTTTTCTCATTTGTGTCACCATATCAGCACCCATTCAGCGCTAGTTGTTCTAATGGCTAGTTCTTAGGGCTAGCTGTTCTTATCCTATGGCCTTTCTTATTCCTCTATCAAGGTTCATTTATCGACCATTTTGGCATGTCTGCCCATCAATCCTCCTCCTTCAAGGCAGTCTCATGTCAAAGAGTTCTTGAAAGGGGTTTTGCACATGAAGTCTCCAAGAAAACTGGTATCTGTTCCTTGGGATCTTAATTTTGCATAGGGAAGCTAACACTTGCTACATCTGAACCAGCTAATCTGGATGACTTAAGGTACTTTACATGGAAAACAGTTTTATTCTAATTACCCTGAGCTCTTTAAGAAGGGTATCAGAGTTGCAAGCTCTTACTGTGATGGTGAGTCAACTCTACCTCATTTTCCACACAGGCACGGTTTCTTTGAGAACTAATAATTTACACCTAAAGTGGTATCCAGTTTACTTAAGTCAAGCAACCCATCTTTTTTCTTTCCTGAATCTAAAAGGGAGGAAAAAGGATACCCCACACCTTGGATGTCCACAGATCATTCAAGTACTATCTTGATAGAACTAAACCTTTCAGATCTTTGGATCAATTGTTCATTTCTTGTGATGGTATGGTAAGAAGAAGGGATGATCTGTGTCAAGACAGACTATTTTCAAATGGTTGTCTAAGGCTATTACCTTTTGTTATACTCACCACAACAAAACTACTCCAGGTAGGGTCAAGGCCCACTCTAAACAGGCCGCCTTGGCTTCATCTAGAATCCAACATTTTTCAAAAAGCCACAGAAGTATTCTAGAAACTGCTACTTCGTCCTCTGCATATACTTTTAATCACTATAAGCTTGATTCATTCTCTAGAACCAGATCAAGCTCTGCTAGGAGCATTCTTCCAGGGGCTCCTGGACTCTTCTTCTACTTCCCTATTGTAGTTAGCTAAGGTAATCTATCCATATAGCCAAAGCTACTGCAGCAGTGACAAATATGACTAATAGTACAGTTGTGCAAGTTAAACTTACCATAAGAGTAGATGTTTGAAGGATCAGTGTTGCAGTAGCTGTGCCTTCCCCTTGATCCCCCTTACTTTTTGGTGTGTTTTAATGCCAGGATGTGGACATTTATTTTTGTTGTTCCCAGCATAGTCCTTTCAGGGCTCAGCCTCCCTCTCTCTGCTAGACGGAAAGCTCCAAAGAGCTCTGCACCCAAACTTGTCTTAGTCAGCTCTGCTCGAGCTGCTTGACTGTTTGGGTGCGTGGAAGGTAGGGGCACATCAGATATAATGAAATGAGTATTTAACCGTTTGGCAATTCTAGTTTGAGAATCGGGAGTTGATGGATTTTGGGTGGTAACTTGCCATGGGTTAAGGAGTTATTTATGGATGCCCACAAGAGTCTAGGATTGTCTACTTATGATCTGGGCTGAAGTATAATACAATTTTTTGTCTGATTTTCTACAAAGCAGCCTCCAGAACCATGTCAAACTATCTTCTAGAGGAAGTCTCTTCAGTGTTTTTCCAGTTATAACAATTTAAAGCATTGTGAAAGTGCTCTGGGAGAAAGTTAGAGAGAGCTCTCACAAGTCTGAGGTGGGAGTGTTTTGGCCTCTATGGTGTACTGCCCTAATTGAAAAGACAGAGTGGTGATGACTTGTATCTGGGAGAGTGGGGTTGTGTTTAGGAACTAATCAGGGATGGATTCTTTCTGACTGGAGTTGCTGATTCATGTTAGTTTGTTGATTGAGTGAAACCATTATTGCAGACCCAGAAGAGGAAGACTTCTGATGTTATTACCTGGGGGTGTATATACATCAGAATGCTTGCTACGCTTTTTTAGTTGTTGGCCTTGAGAAGTGAGTTGATAACTTCAGAATTGAAAATTGTGGGATGTTATGGACAGAAGCACAGATGTTATGGATTTTTAAATTCTCACAGGTGAATACTAAACTAACTGCCTTGAAAGGACATTTTAAGCCTAGACAATAACCAGAGATCAGAATCTAACCCTGTAGCTTGTGTCTATGAGGTGAAACCCTCAAGTATTATGCCAAACTCCACCTGCTCTTTTGGAGGTTCTGACTAATTTGTGTACATTCTAACCTGCAGGTAGAACTTCATTATCTTTTGTGCCTTTTTTGAGCCAGGTCTCTAACTACTAGAGTATCTGGATTGTGATGTTTTACCCAGAGATGGATGTCAGTGATTTTGTTCATAATACCTTTTAGATTAATGTGGAACAGCCTAAGGTGGTGAGGTTTTTTGGATTGGATGTGTGTCATTGGGGGGGGGGGGGGGGGGGGTAAGAAGGGAGAAGGAGTTTGGCAGGGGAGGTTACCCACGGTTAAGATGTATGCCTCCACTTGGCTTTACAGAAAGGGATACTGGGTTCAAAAGGTGAATCCATTATACTTGGTTTTTGGATTGATAATCTGCTCACATGTATTTCCTTTGTTTGTTTACAGCAGCTCCCGAACAGCTTAACAAGGGAGTAAGAAAAGTACAGTTTTGTACCTACCATAAATGTAGATGTCCGATAGACATGCAACTGCAGTCATAACATGTGGGTTGTCCTGCCTCAGGCAGCCCTCGGTCGGCCGGATTCCAAAGTCTGGGTCCGACGTCGGCTGATGTCGCATTTCTCTCCGACGTCAGAGCGGCTGGAGTATATAAGCATCAGCCAACGCCATTTTCTTCAGTGTTTCTTGCCCCAGATGCCAGGTGCCCTCCAAGGAAGGCTGTAATCAAATTGTAAGACAAAAACAGGATTCCAAACAAATACATGAGCAATAAAAACAAATACACCATAACAGATATCCCCAGCTAAGAGTAAGAGGGATAGGAGTGGACCCTAGGCATAGAGGGGAATGGAGGGAGGGAAAACCAGACTGCAGTTGCATGTCTATCGGACATCTACATTTATGGTAGGTACAAAACTGTACTATGTCCTTCAAGAATGCAACTGCAGTCATAACATGTGGGTAGAATACCATAGCTTAGCTGGGGGAGGAGGTATGCTCTAGGAAAGAGATGGTGTGGCAATCAAACCCTGCAGGACTGCCAAAGCAAAGCCTGCTCTGGATCTGGAATATAGAGGAAGATTGTAGTGTTTGGAGAATGTATGCACGGAGCTCCATGTAGCAGCTTCTAGAATGTCCTTGGTAGGCACCCCCCTCTTAAAAAGGCTGTAGAGGTGGCTGTAGCTCTGGTGGAATGTGGTCTGACATAGGCTGGAACAGTCTTTCCATGAAAGGAATAACAGAATCTGATGCAATGTCCAATCCATTTAGAAATAGTCTGTTTTGAAATTGCTTTTCCTTGGGCTGCAGGGGCGTAAGCAACAAAAAGCTGTTCAGACTTACTACTGGCCTTGGTTCTGTCCAGGTAGTATCGAAGTTGTCTATGAATGTCCAAGGTATGCAAAAGTCTTTCTCCCTTATTCTCAGGATTGGGGAAGAAAGCAGGCAGATGAATGGCTTGATTTAGAGAAACCCTAGATACCACCTTTGGCATAAAAGTAGGGTTGGTCCTTAATGAAACTCTGTCTCTGTGGAAAATAATAAAGGGTGGTATTGCCATTAGGGCCTGTAGCTCCGAAACCCTTCTTGCTGAGGTAATTGCCAACAGGAAAGCTGTCTTCCATGAGAGAAATTGCAAGTCAACTGAAGCTGCTGGCTCAAAGGGAGGTAGAGTCAGTTTTTCTAAGACAAAATTGAGGTCCCAGGCTGGCACTGGGGCCTTTCTTGGTGGCTTAATGTTCTTGATTCCCCTGAGGAATTGTCTTAGTAAGGGGTGAGAGAAAACAGGAGGATCAGTGTTGTATCTAGCTGAAATAGCAGATGCATGTATCTTTATTGAAGAATATGAGAGACCACTCTGTAACATATCTGCCAAATATTCCAAGATAAGTGGGATGTTCAGTAATGATGCATCATGCCCCTTGCTGGTATTCCAATTGCTGAATCTTTTCCACGTGGCTAAGTAAACCTTTCTGGTGGATGGTCTTCGAGCCTCTGTTAGTATCCGCTGAACTTCCTTTGAGAGAGATAAGCTGAAGCTATTTATGGGATCTCCCGGGCTGTTAGCTGCAGAGTCTAAAGGTTTGGATGCAGTGTTTCGAAATTGTGTTGAGTCAAAAGTATGGGCCACTGAGGAAGGGCCCACCTCCTGGTGTGACATATGCTCCGTAGTAGTGGGTACCAGTGTTGTCTTGGCCAATCCGGAGCTATTAAGATTCCCTTGGGCTTCTCTGCCTTGATCTTTAGTAATACTGAGGTCATCAGTGGCAGAGGTGGGAATGCATAGATTGCTAGGGAGTTCCAGTTGAATGAAAGGGCATCTATTTTCCAAGCCTTTGGATGGTATGTCCTTGTGCAAAAATTTGGTAGAAGATGGTTGAGGTGAGAGGCAAATAGGTCCACTTCTGGCTTGTCCCATGTCGAAGTGAGTTGTCTGAAAGCCTTCGGATGTAACCTCCACTCGTGTGGATCTGTGAAATTCCTGCTTAGGCTGTCCGCCAACACATTGTCTTTTCCTGGAACAAACTGGGATTGTAACTGGATGTTTAGACTCATTGATTTCTCCCAAAGCTGCATTGTCAGTCTGCAAAGGGGGTAAGAGTGGGTGCCCCCCTGCTTGTTTATGTACCACATCACAGTGGTGTTGTCTGTCCGTATCATTAAATGGCCTTGCTGGAGTTGGTGTTGAAAAACCTCGATGGCATGTATTACTGCCAGCATTTCCTTTTGGTTTATATGCAGATGTGTTTCCTTTGGAGACCATTGTCCTTGTATACACCTGCCTTCCATGTGCGGCCCCCATCCAAGGTCTGAGGCGTCTGTAGTCATGGTCTGTGTTATCTGTGGTTTTTTGAATGACATACCAGTGTTTTCCTGGCTCACCGAGGCCCACCATAGGAATTCCTTTTGTAGGCATGGAATGAGTGGTACGATTGTCTCCAAGTTGTTGCTGTGTTGAGACCAAATGCTTTTTAGGTACCATTGAAGCTTTCTCATGTGTAGTTTTGCTAATGGAACCAGTAGAATGCAGGATGCCATGTAACCCAGGGCCTGTAGGAATCTCCTTGCAGTCATCTGGGTGAGTTTTGCTAAACCTTTGAAGTAATGAGTTAACTTCTCTTGCTCGTCTTCTGTCAGGTAGGCCATCTGAGAGGCTGTGTCTAGTTTGGCTCCTAAGAAGATTTGCTGGGATGGCTGCAGTCTTGACTTTTGGAAGTTGACTGTGTATCCCAGAGCTTGAAGTAATCGTATGTCATAATCCAGGTTTTTTGTCAACATCAATTTGTCGTCCGCTTGTATAAGGCAGTCGTCCAGGTACGGGTAAATTTGTATACCCTGGAGCCTGCAATGAGCAATTACTGAAGCCAGGCATTTTGTAAATACTCTGGGCCCAGTAGATAAGCCAAATGGCAATGCTGAGAATTGATAATGCTCTGGCCCTGCAAGAAATCTGAGGTATCTTCTGCAGCTGTGTCTGATAGGGACATGCAGGTATGCCTCCTTGAGGTCCAGAGTAATCAGCCACGACTCCTTGCCCAGCATGGGAAGGAGTTGCTGTAGAGTCAGCATTTTGAACTTTGGTACTATGAGAAAGGTGTTTAATGTGGACAAGTCCAGTATTGGTCTCCATTAAGATTCTTTTCTTGGAACAAGGAACAGTCTTGAGTAAAACCCCTGTTCTTGTTCTTGTTGTGGAACTCTTTCTATTGCTTTCATTCGAGTCAGCAGAGTGATTTGCTTGATAGCCTCTGCCCTTTGATGTTGTGGTAGGTTTGGCATGCCTTGTTTTCTTGGTAAGGTATGAAAATGAAACCTGTACCCTCGGTCTATAATGTCCAAAACCCATTTGTCCTTTGTCAGTCTGTGCCAGTTTTCTGCAAACAGAGATAATTTTCCGCCCAAGGGAGCTTCTAGTTGTTCCCTGGTAGGCGGTAGTAGAGGAAAGTCATTGAGTTTGTGGTTGTTGGGCAGGTGAAACCCCTCGTCACTTCTTTGGTTTCCTGGCTGCCATTGTCGTCCCCTGTAAGGGCCTCTGTATTGGCCTCTTCCTCGCCACGTCTGTTCTTACCCTTTGAAACTTTTCTGGATTAGGAAAGGACCAGTTTTTGAAGGCCAATTCCTACTGAATCTGGGGGTTGAACCTGGAGGAAATCTTTCACAGTCTGAACTGATTTTGCTTTTTCTTCGATGGTCTTTAACACATCCTTAGCATTTGCACCAAAACGCTTGTTCTTTTCCAAAGGTGCATCCAGAAGTTTTGCTTTTACATGATCTGGTAGAGGTTGATCTTTTAACCAAGCATGTCTACGCATGACTGCCCCTGTCATAGCTGCCCTACATGAAGCTTCCAGTGCATCATATCCACACTGCAGGAAGTGATTGCTTACTTGCTGAGTGTTATGTACAGCTTCCTGCAAAGTCTTCCTGTCTAAAGGATCAGGAGAAGCTAAAGTTTTTTGTAAATCTTCTAAAAGATAATCCTGATATTGGAACATATGAAAAAGGCAATTTAAAGCTCTCATAGATAAGGTAGTGGATGTGTAAACCTTTTTACCCCATCTCTCTAATGACCTTGCTTCCCTGTTGGAGGGCAAAGGATTTTTAGAGGTGGAGGCTGAAACTCCTTTAGGCCCCTGTGAAATAGTTTCCAAATCAGCAGTATGGGCCCTGAATAAATGGGAATGCGTTTCTGGGACCCTGTAATACCTGTCTGGCTTGGCTGGAGAGAATCAGGGGTAGCACTAGAGTCAGAATACAAATCATCCAGAACATCAAGTACAGGAGGAATAGCTAAGGGCCTGTGCTGAGGCTTCTTAAGGAAGGTCCTAAGGCGCTTCCTAGAATCAGAATATTCCTGACCCTGCCACTTGAAATGTTCCCTCATGGTGTGCAGAACTTCCCCAAAAGAAATATCCTCAGGAGGGGAGGCCGAAGGTATGGAATCTTCTGCATCCGAGTCCTCATAGGTCTGGAAGAGCTCTTCCTGGCTATCAGAGTGGACAGAGCCCTCAGAGTCTTCATCTGAAGGAGTAGGGTCAGAAGGTTCAACCCGGGGCCTTTTATCAGGAGGAGACTGGGATGCTCTCTCTGGATGGGCCTATGAACCTCTAATCATGGAAATTAAATCAGCAGCCATGGGCATAATTTGTGTCTCCGGAGTCGGCTGAGGTAAGGATTTGGAAGTAATATGCTTTGTTTTGCTGGCTGCCTTAGCCCTAGTGTAGGCCTTAATAGACATGGCCATAGGAGGCCTGGCAGCTCCACGTGCAGGAGTGACCTTGTCTACAGCAATGGTCTCGGGCATTTCCTCGGTTTCGGTATCCGGAGGAAAGTCTATAAATTACAGTTTTGTACCTACCATAAATGTAGATGTCCGAACTGGATAGCATCTGCAGTCATAACAAATGGGTTGTCCTGTCGTCAGGCAGCCCTTCGGTCGGCCGGATTCCAAAGTCTGGGTCCGGCCGCTGATGTCGCACTTCACCCGACGTCATCTCTGCTGGTCTTCGGGTATAAAGGCATCAGCCGATGCCATTTTCCTCAGTGTTTCTTGCCCCAGATGCCAGTTGCCCTCTTGGAAGGCTAAATTTTGGATAAATGCCAATGTTTCCAAAAAAGTAGAAGGCAAACACAAAAAATAAGCATGTATGTACATATATACAAACAAATACACCATAAGAGACTCCCCCCCAGCTAGCTATTAGGAGGGTAAATACCCTAGGAGTACCACAGAGGGGAAGGAGGGTGGGTAATCCTGACTGCAGATGCTATCCAGTTCGGACATCTACATTTATGGTAGGTACAAAACTGTACTATGTCCTTCATGGATGCATCTGCAGTCATAACAAATGGGTAGAATACCATAGCCAAACTAGGGGTGGAGGAAGAAAAATTGTGGTGTAGTTAGGATCCCTTGCAGTACCAGCAGTGGCAAACCCTGCTCGGGATCTAGAGTATAGAGGTAAATTATAATGTTTGGCAAATGTATGCACGGAGGTCCAAGTAGCCGCCTCAATAATGTCCTTGGTTGCCACTCCTCGTAAGAAAGCTGTGGTAGTGGCTGTAGCCCTTGTAGAATGAGGTCTTATGTTCTGTGGAATTGGTTTTCCATGGTAGGAGTAACAGAATCTTATGCAATTTCCTATCCATTTGGAGATTGTCTGTTTGGAAATTGCTTTTCCTTCCCTTCCTGTTGCATAGGCTACTAAGAGCTGGTCAGTTTTTCTGTTACTTTTGGTTCTGTCCAGGTAGTAGCGTAACTGCCTATGTACATCCAAGGTATGCATCAGTCTTTCCCCCCTGTTCTGTGGGTTGGGAAAGAAGGTAGGTAGGTGGATTGCCTGGTTTAAAGACACTCTGGATACCATCTTACGCATAAATGTAGGATTAGTTCTCATGGACACCCTATCTTGATGGAAGATTAGGAAGGGTTGCACTGCCATTAAGGCCTGTAGTTCCGAAACCCTCCTTGCTGAGGTAATTGCCAGTAGAAAAGCAGTTTTCCATGACAGGTGTTGCAGATCTGCTGTTGCTGCTGGTTCAAACGGAGGGAGTGTCAACTTTTCTAGCACAAAGTTCAAGTCCCATGCTGGTAATGGTGGTTTCCTAGGAGGTTTTACATTCTTGATCCCTCTGAGGAACTGCCTGAGTAGAGGATGCGAAAAAACAGGTGGATCGAAGCTGTATTCTGCTGAAATAGCTGATGCATGTATCTTGATGGAGGAATAGGACAGGCCTGTATGTAGAAGCTCTGCCAAGTACTCCAGAATGTTAGCAATATCTATGTTCGACACATCTTTTCCTCTTTCAGTACTCCAAATGACAAACCTTTTCCATTTTCCTGCATAGTTCCTTCTTGTTGAAGGTCTGCGGGCTTCAAGGATAATGTCTTTAACCCTTTGGGAAAGGTCTGGGTTAGTTGCTGCTATGTGATGTTCCAGGCAGTCAGTTGCAAGGTTTTAGGTTTGGATGCATGATGTTGTAGTTGTTCTGAGTTAACATCAAAGGCATCAGGGTATTGACCACATTCTCTCCCGAGACATGCTCCTCAGCAATGGGTACCAGTGTTGTCTTGGCCAATTCGAGCTATCAGGATTATCCTTGGACGTTCCTCTTTGATTTTCAGTAGTACCTTGTGCATCAAGGGAAGAGGTGGAAATGCATATGCTGTCAGGCCTTTCCAGCTGAAGGATAGAGAGTCCACCTTCCATGCAAGTGGGTGGAATGTCCTTGTGCAGAATTTTTGAGCTGGTGATTGAGTGGGGATGCGAATAGATCTATTTGTGGCATTCCCCATTTCTTTGTGATGGCCTTGAAGATGTCCGGGTGTAGCATCCATTCGTGAGCATCCGAGGTGGTTCTGCTTAACATGTCTGCCAGGGTGTTCTCTTTTCCCGGCACAAATATTGCCTGTAACTGGATGTTGTAGCTGAGAGCCAGATTCCAAAGGTCCAAAGTCATTCTGCATAGGGGTATGAATGAGTGCCTCCCTGTTTGTTGATGTACCACATGACTGTGGTGTTGTCTGTCCTTATCATCAAATGGCCTTCTTTGAGGAATGGTCTGAATTTTTGGATTGCCAGTTTTACTGCCAGCATTTCTTTTTGGTTTATGTGCAGGTGCAGCTGGTCTTGAGTCCACAATCCTTGTATGCATTTGTCCAGCATGTGCGCCCCATCCTAGGTCTGAGGCGTCCGTTGTGATGGTTTGGCTTGCTCGAAAGTTGTGGAAGGGTAAGCCTGGGTTTGACTGGCATGCTTGAGCCCACCATAGGAACTCCTGTTTTAGGCATGGGATTAGTGGGATTTCTGTTTCTAAGCTGTGCCTGTGCTGAGACCATAAATTCTTTAGGTACCACTGTAGCTTTCTCATATGCAGTCTGGCATGTGGGACCAAGATTATGCATGATGCCATGAAGCCCAAGGCCTGCAGAACTTTTCTTGCTGTTAGTTTGTTCTGCTTTGTTAATGCCAAGAAGTAAAGAGGGAGTTCTTTTTGTTTTTCTGCAGTTAGGAATGCCATTTGTTTTACTGTGTCCAATTCCGAGCCCAAGAATGTTCTTGTTTGGGATGGTATCAGCCTTGACTTTTGTAAATTGACTGTGTATCCCAGGGCTTGTAGCAAGTAAATGACCCTTTGTAAATCTGTTGTCAGCTTGCTTTTGTTGTCCGCTTGTAACAGGCAGTCGTCCAGGTATGGATAAATTTGGATTCCCTGTAGTCTGCAGTGAGCGATTACTGATGCCAGGCATTTTGTGAATACTCTGGGCGCAGTAGATAAGCCAAAGGGCAATGCTGAGAATTGATAATGCTCTGATTCTGCAAGAAATCTGAGGTATCTTCTGCAATTTGGTCGAATGGGGACGTGCAGGTATGCCTCCTTGAGATCTAGAGTTACCAGCCAACACTCCTTGCCCAGCATGGGAAGAAGTTGCTGTAGGGTCAGCATTTTGAATTTTGGGACAATGATGTATGTGTTTAAGACGGACAGGTCAAGAATAGGTCTCCAACTTTTCTCTTTTCTTGGTACTAGGAAGAGTCTGGAGTAGAATCCTTTGCCCTGTTCTGTTATTGGTACTCTTTCCACAGCTCTCATCTTTGTTAATTTCGCTATCTGCTGTAGAGCTTCTATTTTTTGATTTGGAGGTAGGTTTGGCATTCCTCTTTTTACTGGTAAGGTGTGGAAGTGGAACCGGTAGCCTTGGTCTATGGTTTGCAGAATCCACTTGTCTTTTGTGATATAGTGCCAATTTTTCGAAAATAAGGCTAACTTTCCGCCTAAAGGTGCTGCTATTTGCTCCCTGGTAGGCGGTGTCAGAGCCAAGTCACTGTGATTGTCCTGTTGCAGTGACAGTGGTTGTGTCTGTGCCTCTGTTATTGCCTTGCCACTGTCGTCCTCTGTAGGCACCTCCTCTGGATTGATTTCTGCCTCTAGAGCGTCTATTCCTGCCCCTTTGGGATTTTGTGGAGTCTGGAAAGGACCAATTTTTGGCAGGCCAGTTCCTGCTAAACCTTGGGGCTGAACCTGTAAGAAATCTTTAACTGTTTGTACAGATTTTGCCTTTTCTTCCATTTTCTTCATTACTTGCTGGGCAGGTGTACCAAATAGACTGGCCTTATCCATAGGAGCATCTAACAGCTTTGCTTTAACATGATCCGGTAAGACCTGTTCTTTCAACCATGCATGCCTTCTTATCACTGTGCCAGTCATGGCTGATCTAAATGAAGCCTCCAGTGCATCATAGCCACATTTTAAGGAATGGTTACTAACCTGTTGGATGTTATTCACCATTTCTAATACATATTTCTTATCTAAGGATTCATCAGAGGACAGTTTTTAGTTAACTGATCAAGCATAAACTCTTGGTATTGGATCATATGAAACTGACAGTTTAAAGCTCTAGCTGAGAGAGTAGCAGAGGTGTAAACTTTTTCCCCCCATCTCTCTAAGGACCTGGATTCCCTTTCAGAAGGAATAGGGTTTTTGCTGTGGTCGAGGCTACTGCCTTAGGCCCCTGGGATATAGTTTCGGGATCTGCAAGTGGGGCCTTGTATAGGTGGTGATGAGTGTCTGGCACCCTGTAAAATCTATCTGGTTTGGCAGGGGCTGGAGGTAAAGAATCAGGAGCAGTGCAAACATCATTAAATGCATCATCCACAACAGGCAGTACAGGAGGTATAGCTAAGGGCCTATGTTGTGGTAAGTGCAGAAAAGTCTTAAGCCTTTTTCTTGAATCTGAGAAATCTTGTCCCTGCCATTGGAATTGTTCTCTCATGGCATGTAAGGTTTCCCCAAAGGAAAATTCCTCTGGTGGAGAGGCAGCTGGAATGGATTCTTCAGCATCGGAATCTTCATAAGTAGAAAAAGGAGCCTCTGGCTGGTCTGTAATGTCCGAGTCATCCGCAGAATCATCAGAGGACACTGGCTCGGGGCTCTGCACTAGGTCTCTTTTCTGGGGGCTGAGAGGCCCTGTCTGGGTGAGATTGGGATCCCCTAATTAAGGATATTAAATCTTCTGCCAGAGTAAGCATTTGTGAACTTGAAGTGGGCCTGTGTGAGGGGCTTAACAGGCACTGATTTAGCAGATTTGGCTGCTTTAGCCCTGGCAAAGGCCTTAATAGACATGGCTGCAGGAGGCCTAGCAGCACCACGTGCTGGGGTAGAGACATCCAAAGGGATGGTGTCTGATAAATCACTAGGAACCACAGTTGTAGGCAAAATTTCTGAGGCCGATTCAACTAAGGTAACAGGAGCCTCAGTAGTAGTCATGGATTCGGCTGAAGATTGACCGGTTTCGGCCGAAACCGAGACACTCGCGGCTTGCTTAACCGTGGTTTCGGCCGAAACCGCGGACCGCGAGTGTCAGTCTTTTTCTTTGCGTTTTTTAACAATTTGGGTAGTCGGAGGATCCGACGGCATAATGTACGCAAAATCTGAGCCGAAAAAACTGTTCAGCAAACTCCGACCGACGCCTAAGCGTTCGTCGGTTGAAGGAAGCACAGGCCGAACAGGCTGCTACGTCGTGGTGTGGGCCTAAGCAAGGCAGACAGTAAGAGTGGAAATCTTTATGAGGTATTTGTTTCCCACAAGTTAAACAGTTATTGACTTTTTCTGACATCGGCTGAGGCAAGAAAGAGTCCCCAACGGGTACTTAGTTTTTAGAAGTCTTCGAAGTAGTATTCGGTAGTAGTAATCTCTGTATCTGACCGACCGGCACTTGCGAACAGCTTCTGCTTCGGGCGCCACGCGGCAAGAAAGACTGAGGAAAATGGCGTTGGCTGATGCCTTTATACCCGAAGACCAGCAGAGATGACGTCGGGTGAAGTGCGACATCAGCCGAAGCCGGACCCAGACTTTGGAATCCGGCCAACCGAAGGGCTGCCTGACGACAGGACAACCCATTTGTTATGACTGCAGATGCATCCATGAAGGACATCTGGCATCGGAGTAATGTCTGGAATCGGAGTCGTGGGTAATGCGGTGTGTCTTCGGTTCGGAGCGGTGGAGAGACCGTCTCAGAGGGAACCGGAGCACTCACGCTAGGTTTTGGCGTGGAGTCGGTAGTAGACGCGGGCCGAGGGTGTCGGTCCCGGTCTTTTCGCTTTTTGGGAGTTTGCGATGTCGGAAGATCCGACGGCATGGTGTAATCAAATTTATCACCGAAAAAATCTTCAGCGAACTCCGCCCAGCGCCTGAGAGTGCGCTTGTTGAAGCGAGCACAGGCTACACAGGCCGAGACGTCGTGGTCTGGGCCCAGGCAAGGGAGGCAGTAAGAGTGGAAATCCTTATGAGGTATTTGTTTACCACAAAAAAGACAATTGTTAACTTTTTCAGTAATTTCTGACATCGGCTGAGGCAAGAAAAGGTCCCCAACGGGGTACTTAGCTTTTTGATGACTTCGGCATCGTAGAATACAGGAGCTGACCGACCGGCACTTGCGAACCGCTTCTGCTTCGGGCACTGCGCGGCAAGAAAGACTGAAGAAAATGGCGTCGGCTGATGCTTATGTACTCCAGCCGCTCTGACGTTGGAGAGAAATGCGACATCAGCCGACGTCGGACCCAGACTTTGGAATCCGGCCAACCGAGGGCTGCCTGAGGCAGGACAACCCACATGTTATGACTGCAGTTGCATTCTTGAAGGACATCAGTTTTGGTAATAAGTGAAACTGGTAAGCTGAGCTGTTTAGGAGTGAGGGTTGAGAGGGATTATGTTGAAGCATAACGGACTATGTAAGATGTGAGCTTGGAAGCATGGAAGAGAGCTGTGGAACCAAGCAGAAGTAGGACAGCAGCTGTAAATTGTGAGCATTTGTTGTTGCACATAGTTTTGGAGAGGAGGATAGAGTATTAGAGTTTGTCTGAAATAAAGATGAGGTAGAACACTGACTGTTAGCGTAACACAAGGCAGGGAGTGGGCTGACTGTAGAGTGGCGAAGAGAGTAAGGCAAGTTGATTATGTGTTACAGAGCAATCGAAGTTGCAAGAAGTAGGGAGAGGAATAGGGGTGATAGTGGAGAATCAGGAAGCAGGCAGTTTTGTGGGAGATGTAATGTACGAGGTAAGTGTTACATGATTACTAATGTAATTAAGGCTGGAGTGTTGGGACTGGATAGTGCTGTCAGTGGCAGGAGTTTCGATTACTATAAATATAGAGTAGGACGTGGTGGGTGGGAAGAGGGGGTAGGATAGGCAAGCTAAGTGAGTTTGGGCAGTTAGGGCAAATGGAATGGGTTGCACCAGCAGACGTAAAAACAAGCATGTGCAGAAAGAAAAACAAAATGCCTATTAAATAGTGAGAAGGCTATGTGCCAGACTTAGTTCTTTCTGTTAGCCAGATGTGGCAAGAACAGAACTGCAATTGTTTAAACATGCTCTGTGGCAAGCCTTGAGCAGTCACAGGGGAAAAAAAAAGCATCAACAACCAGGTCTTTAATGGTCAATTCTTACAATTAATATAAAAACACATTGTTTTAGGTGGAGTTTGCCAAATAATCAAATGTTAATACTTTTATTGAGAATTGAATGTTGTGCCATAAGATTATTTGTAGAGGTGGTGGAAGCAGCACTGATCCAAGCACCACAGATGGGGTAAAATTAAAAGCACATCCATAGTGGTATTTTTTCGTTACAGCTAGCCTTTCACAGCAAATAACTATTTACAAGAGTAAAATTAGCATGACTGGATTACATACCCTAAAATTCAGTAAGTGGGTAGACTTGTCTCTCTCTTGCTAGGTACAGACAAGTCTCTGTTGCTAGTGCACTTTGGCGGCCTAAATTTCAAAGTATGAGATTTGTTTGTTGAAGATGCAGAGAGAAACAAAGTACACTTGATAAAGATACCTAGTTATCAGATATGCGGGTCTTCAGAAATTACATTTGGTTAAGGTACCCATTATCAGACATGGGTCTGGCATTTAATACGCTAACATGTTAAATAATTAAAAGAAAGCGGATGTGAATGCTGTATTTCAGCAGCCCCGAGGCAGCCACAAGGTTGGTAAAGCTGGCACCAACCACCACGTTGCTAGACAAAAACTTTTAACAAAAGCTTGTAGTGCAGGAATAGTACTGATCAATGGAATGACTAGCAGGTTTAGTTGACTATTTAAGCTAGAGATGAAGTAGGAGAGCTGTAGTGTACTTAAACTGCATACATTTATCTAACACAGTATCAGCTAACCTACACTATTTCTCACGGTCAAACAAGTTAAAATGGCATATCGCATGTCTGATTGCTAGACGCATTCTCAGGGAGTTAAGCAATTGAGAATTGGTACTAAACACTGAATACACTTTCAGATCTACATTACAGCAGGCACATAATATGCAAGCAGAAGAGAATTAGAAGTTATGTACTCACCATAACGTTCCATCTGAGTAGGTGTATTCATTTGTCTGCAACCTGTGGGTTATGGATCCGATATCGGATCCGAACCGGCATGGTTTACCAGCTATGGATCCAAGCTCTCAGCTCCTCCCCTCACCCATAATGCCCTGCTCTCCCCTCATGACCTCAGATCGAGTTTGCCAACAGCAAGAACACCCTGAAAAGGGTAAAACATCATATGCAGGAAACTGAAAGGCTAGGGGGATAGGAGGGCGGGATGGTTGCAGACAAATGAATACACCTACTCAGATGGAACGTTATGGTGAGTACATAACTTCTAAATCTGAAGTAGGAGATTCATTTGTCTGCAACCTGTGGGACAGAGTCCCCAGCTACCTGAATCTTGGGCGGCCATCATGGAAGGATATTCCGGAGCACCGCGGAGCCAAAGGATGCTCTACCCCTAGATGTAAGATCTAACTTGTAGTGGGAAATAAAAGTATGAGATGAAGCCCACGTGGCTGCTGCACAAGTATCATCTAGAGGAATCCTAGCCCTAAAGGCTGCCGAGGTAGAGACTGACCGGGTTGAATGGGCATGTACACCCTCCGGTGCGGGCCTTCCCAAAGCTTGATAAGCCAATAAGATACATTGTGAAATCCAGCGAGATAATGTGACTTTAGAAATTGGTTTGCCCAAATTAAATTTAGCAAAGGAAATGAACAACTGGTCGGATTGCCTATGACCAGCCGTCCTGTTTAGATAAAATCTAAGTTGCCTGTGAACATCTAAGGAGTGAAGCTTGTATTCACCTTTGTTTTCATATTTCGGAAAGAAGACAGGGAGGTTAATGGATTGATTAATGTTTGCTTCAGAAGCTACCTTAGGAAGAAAGGACGGGTTGGTCCTGAGGTAAACACGGTCCGGATGAAAGACCAAGTAAGGAGGTTTAGCTGATAATGCTTGAAGCTCTGAGACTCTCTTGGTCAAGTAATGGCTACTAAGAAGGCGGTCTTGAAAGATAAGAATTTCAGATCTACCGTAGCCACGGTTCAAGGCGGTCAAGGCCTGGAGAACTAAGGAAAGGTCCCAAGGAGGAACCGCTTGCTTTACAGGGGCCTGAGAAGAAAAGTACCTTTAAGGAAAATCTTACATAACTTGTGCGACATCAGTGGATTGGAGTCATGACCAATGTGATAATGAGAAATTGCCGCAAGTTGTACTTTGACCGTGGAACTGCTGGCACCATCATTAAAAAGAGTGGTTAAAAAATCAAGCACCAAAGGGAGAGGAACTGTGAAGGGGTTTAGGCCTTGCCGCTCCGCCCACAAAGAGAACCGTTTCCACTTGCTGCGGTAGACTTTCCTAGTGGATGGCTTATGAGCTGCCACCAGGATGGCCTTAACAGGGGACGAAATACCGGGAGTCCTGATCAAGAGTGGAACTGGAGCAGCCAAGCGGTCAGCTTCAGGTTGTCCAGTTTCGGAGGAGATAAGTGGGATGGATGAGATATCAGATCCGGAATGGGATCTAGAATCCAAGGAGGATTCACTGAGTGAGACCTTAGGAAGGGGAACCAGATCTGTCGAGGCCAAAATGGAGCAATGAGAATCATTCTGCACCCCAACCGAGAGGCTTTCTGAAGAACTTGGAGCATCAGGGGCAAGGGGGGATAAGCATAAAGAAGACCGGGTGGCCAAGCATGCACCAGAGCGTCCTCTTGGGGAACCTCCGGGAGGAGGTATCAGAGCGAAAAAACTGTCGCACTTGGTGTTTGAGGGAGAGGCAAAAAGATCGCAACAAGGAGTTCCCCACCATGCGAAGATGCGTTCCGCTACCTGAGTATTGAGAGACTACTCGTAAGGGGTGAGAATGGTGCGACTGAGTATGTCCGCCAGGATGTTGGACCGACCCGGAATATGCGTTGCTATGAGAAAGTGGTTGGTGGAGATTGCCCATTCCCACACTCTCATGGCTTCTCGACAAAGAGGGTAAGACCTGGTTCCTCCTTGCTTGTTGATATACCAGACAACCGACATGTTGTCCGATTGAATCGCAATTGTTCCCAAGGGAAGAAAGGCCTGAAGTGCTAGCAACGCTAAAAGCACTGCTCTCATCTCTAGAACGTTGATATGCAGTAAGGTCTCTGAATCGTTCCACGTGCCTTGGACCGTCTGGCCTGCAAAATGCCCCCCCCCACCCGAGGCGGGAGGCGTCCGTGGTCACCGTGGCGAGAGGGGGAGAAGCACAAAATGGGCGGCCTCCGTGGAGATCTGGAGAGTGTAGCCACCACAGGAGGGACCGCTTGCAAGCCTTGCTGATCGCAATGGGATGATGCATAGGAAGAGCAAGATATGACCACTGAACTAGGAGTGTCCATTGAAGGATGCGCATATTGAACCTGGCGAGAGGAAGAAGCGCTATTGCTGCCGCCATGGACCCTAGGGCCCTCAGGACCAACTCCGCCGGAACTGAGCTTGAGTGGAGAATGGCCCGCACCTGGAATTGCAGATTTTGAACTCTGTCCGCAGTGAGGAAGGCTTTTAATCTCCTTGTGTCTAACCTGGCACCTATAAAATCTATGAACTGCGTGGGTGCTAGGCTGGATTTTTTTGTGTTTATTGTGATGCCCAGACGGGGAGCAAGATGGAGAAAGGAGTCTCGCGCCAATAGTAGTAGATGCCTTGTTGGGGTGGTGAGAAGCCAGTCGTCCAGGTAGGGAAAGACCTGTACCCCCTGAAGCCTCAGGTGGGCCGCTACCACTGCTAATACTTTGGTGAACACCCTGGGGGCTGTGGTGAGACCAAAGGGAAGGACCCGGAATTGGTAGTGACTGGCTCCCAGCCGGAAGCGGAGAAACCTCCTGGAGCGCCTGTCCATTAGTATGTGGTAGTATGCATCCTTGAGGTCTATGGAGCACATCCAGTGATTTTCTCCCAGAAGGGGGAGAATAGACTGCAACGTGACCATTCGGAACTTCTCCTTGGGAACTGCCAGGTTCAAGAGTGAAAGGTCTAAAATTGGTCTTAGATCCCCGTCTTTTTTGGCACTAAAAAGAACCTGGAGTAGAACCCTGATCCGATCTGGTCTGGGGGGACGGGCTGGATGGCTCTTTTCTTTAACAGATGGCCAATTTCTGCCAAAGCGGCCTCCCACTGACCGGGTGGAACGTCGGGGAGGGACTTCAATTTTGGCAAGTGAAGAAAGGGTATACGGTATCCTCTGGATATGATCTGGAGGACCCAGCGGTCTGATGTTATGGACTCCCATGCCGCTAGGTGCTCTGAAAAACGTCCCCCGACTGCCTCCAGAGTGGAGCAGCCGGGCAACCCCTCAGGGCTGCTGCGCGGGCCATTCAGAGAAGGGTTCTCTGGACCCGAAGTTCCTGGGAGCCCCTCTGCCCCTAGGGCGGCGTCCTCCCTGTCCTCCTCTGCCACGGAAGGACTGGTTGTCCGGAGCAGACTGAGATTGCTGCAACTTCCGGAACCACATCTTCTTCTGTCCCTTTTGGTTCCTAGAATAGGGCCTCTGGGGTGCAGAGAAGCAGATTCCGACGGCAGACAGCGTCTTCCCGTCCTTCTCGCTCTGGGTCAAAGTGTCGCGAACAGTTTTGCCAAAGAGGGCAGAACCATCGAAGGGGGCGTTCGCAAATGACGCCTTGAAGGGCTCTGAGAAATCGCAATGACGGAGCCAGGCCTGACGTCTAGTAACTAGGCTTGCCCCTGCGGCTCTAGCGGCACCTTCCGTAGCATGGGACAGTAGCCGCATAGAGATATTGGAGACGGACCTGAGAGTGGCCATGCGGGTGGAGTGCAGCACTTTGTCCTCCTCCGACATGGACTCTGGGGGGGATGCAGCGTATTCTTTAATAAGATCGCGCTGCATCCTAATCACGTGTGCCAGATAGTTCAGCGCCCTCACAGAGAAGGTCGCTGAACTAAACATCCGCTTCCCCAAGCGGTCCATCATCCGAGACTCCTTGCTCGGGGGATGGACTGAGGGACTCTCCTGAGCAAGTTCCCTCTTGGTGGCCGCCGCCGTCAACATGGCATCTACCGGAGGCCCCTTACTCCAATGGGCACGGTCAGCCGGGGGACTGAGAATACGGTCGGGCCTTTTAGGGATTGGCTCCACGGTGTCCGGTTCCTTCCACGCCCTGGTGGTAATGAGGTCCACCAGGGGTCGGCAGGAGGGGACACCCAAGAGGTAGACGGGCCCGCTTCAAATGCCTCCAAGAACACGGACTCGTCCGAGGAAGACTTGGGGGCAGACCACCCCCCCCTTATGCGGAGCATTTCCATGATGTCTCCAAATGAGACATCCTCGGGGGGTGACCGTGGGGAGCCTTCCCCTTCCTCCAAATCCGTGTCTTCTGTGAGAGACTCGGGGGAGTCAATGTGCCTCCTTTTGCACGTATGTTTGCGGGAACATCCTCCGGGGCTCAGAGGACTCCTCGCAAACAGTAACCTGTTCCAGGGGAACAGCTTGGGGCAAAGGAGCGGGCTGTCCCAAGGGCCGGATGGTGGAAGCCTGACCCAGTGCAGAGGGAGCGCGGGACGGAGCCGAAGCAAGTGCCGGGGGTCCGGAGACCCTCAACAGGGCCCTCTCCACTACATCAAAAGCCGAAGGGGAGCCGACCTCGACCAAAGGATCCGACAATCGGCTCCCCCTCGGATCCGAGTGGATCGGAGCCGGCGCCGAAGCGCTCGGATCCGAAGGGACAGTGCGCTCCGACACAGACGGCGCCGAAGGAGCACTGATCCCCCCGGATCCGAAGCTCGGATCCAGGCTCCGAGAGGTCGGATCCGAAGCACTCGAGGGCAGGGTCGGATCCGAAGTACCAAGTACTATCGGAGCAGACCCACCCCCGGCTCCGAAGCTGCTCGGCTCCAACTGCTCCGAACCCGGGTAGCGGGTCGGAGAAGGAGCAATTGGCTTGAAAAAAGGGGTCGAGCTCCCCCCCAGAGGGGGGGAGGCAAGAGCACTCCCATCTGCATCTGGGCCTGGATGAACCTTCTCATCATCCGGTCCAGATCAGCATCTGACAGGCTATAAGTTGATCTCGACGAGGCTACCGAGGTAGGCCTTGAGTGCCTCCTCGATAGCCTCGACGGAGATCGGGTGGTCTCCTCCTCAGGTCCCGGTGAAAAACACACAGGAGACCGGAGCCGAGGAGGGGGAGAGCCAGCAGACAAGGAGGCCGGAGGAGAAGCCCGCTTGGCTGGCGGGGCCGAAACAGAGGTCTCGGCCCGCCGCTTATGGTGCTTCTCCCTCCGGTCCTTCTTTCTAGCTTCCCTCTTCTCCGAACCACTACAGGGAGGTTGAGTCCCAGGAGGAGGAGGGGGAGCCGGAGAGGAGACAACCGTAGAAACGGTTACCCCCGAAGGAGCGAAGGCCGGAGCCGAGTCCGGTGGCAAAAGACCCGCCAAGACAAGCTTGGACCTCCGCTCCTTCAATGCCCTGGGGTTGAACCCTGCACAAATGAAACATCCAGAAGTGAGGTGTTCAACCCCAAGGCATCTAACACACCGAGTGTGGCCATCAGCCGGGGAAAGCTTATGGCCACACTCGGAGCACTTGGAGAACACAGCTTTGGGTTGTTCAGACATCCCAAATACCAAAAAGTTACTTAAACTAAAGTTAAAGCAAAGTAACTAAACCACACACAGGCCCCAAACACACACCATGCTACCAGCGAGGGGAGGGATAAGAAAATTAAATTTTAAAACACTAAAAGTATAATTAATTAATAGGGAAACCTAAACTTCCACACAACTTTCACACAAAAAAATCAAAATTTAGCACTTTAAACACTGAAAAAACTGCACTTAGCTGAAGAGCTTAGGAACACAAATCTGGTCACCAGCACGGCAAACGAGATCTGGGGTCATGAGGGGAGAGCAGGGCATTATGGGTGAGGGGAGGAGCTGAGAGCTTGGATCCATAGCTGGTAAACCATGCCGGTTCGGATCCGATATCGGATCCATAACCCACAGGTTGCAGACAAATGAATCTCCTACTTCAGATCAATTATACTACAAGTTTTCAGTGGGAGCACAATACCATGGGCATACCAAAAACAGCATCAATACACCAAAGCGTGACATAAAATCATCATCATGCATGTTAGGATGCCATGCTGATTTTACTACTTGTACAAAGCTAACATAATATTTGAGGTTTATTTATTTATTTATTTACTTTTGTTTACCGGGTTAGTCCAACTGGATACATATCCATTTTCAGTGGAGGCCCGGGGAGAAAAGCTCCAGTTATACAGCATAATAAAATATAGAAAAACATTACATAGCATTTGGACATTACATTTGAAGCACTAGACATTTCAAAAACAACATATTATGATAAAGAAAGGTTGTGTTTATTACGATAAATATTGTGTTAACATTTGCTGAATGAATCATTTGGGAGAAAACAATGACTGACAGTGTAATGTAAAAACTAATAGCTGGGAGAAACAGTTGCAGTTGGTTTTTGAAATTGGCACCTAGATTTACTGCTGACTACTTTGGGGGTGACTGTCACATCACACAGGACTCTTGGTCAGCAGTGTGAGGATGAAAGAACCTACATGAGCAGAACATGAAACATGACAATCTACAAAAATGGAAAATTGCCTGATAGGCAGTGAGAAGCCTGACTTAGTTAATTTCCCTGAGCAAAGTGGCACAAGGACAGAACACTTGATTGTTTATAGACACAAGTGTTTAAACACACTCCGCAGCTAAGCTAACCTTGAGTTGTTACAGGGGAAAAAGTATCAGCAACCAGGTCTTTAATCATTATTTTTTAACAACATATACACAGAGACATTACTTTCGGGGGAGTTTGCCAAATTAAACTATTACAGTGGTGCTCCAACCACCTCCCCTAAGAAACCATCATCATGGGAGATTTCAATATAGATAGTCTCTTATGCTCCTCACAAAGCCCAAATATTCACATAAACCTTTATGGATTCTCCGAAATCATCACAGATCCCACTAGAACCGACAAGGTCTCCAAACGAAAATCTATAATAGATTGGACTCTAGTAAACTCACCCCACCTTGTATTCCACTCAGGCCAGATCCCTGATAACCTGAGTGACCACAGCCCCACATTTATCCTTCATGATCGTACCCACCCAGCGCACCAAACCACCTACCGCACAATCTGGAATAAAAAATATTTTAATCCCAACAACTTTATCTCTGCCCTAAAGAACTGCAACTGGGAATACCTAAAACGTATACCCCTAGATGATACAGTACTATCTTTCAACACCACCTTTCTTGATATCCTCAACACCCACGCACCACCAACACATGTGATAGTCAAAGCCAACTATGCCCCCGGCTAACCAAAGAAACCAAATCCCTACTGAAAGCCAGTGATAAAGCCTGGTTACTGTACCATAAAGACAAATTCAAGTCCACTAAACAGAACCTTCCTTGAACTTAGAAACAAAGCCAAAAAACAAGTGAAAATAGACAAATCCAAGTACTACCTAACTACCCAAAACAAGCTCCAAAAAATCCACAAAAATTCTGGGTCGCAATTAAAAACCTATTACAACCAGGTAATATTGCTACTCCCACTCCAAAAACAACTGATAGCAATGAAAACATAGCTACCCAATTCAACAACGTCTTCACAGAAACTATTCTAAATTAGCCAACAAACAATCTAACACAAATACCCCCACAATCAATCAATAGTTCACCCACACAACTCACCTCCACCAAATTTAAACTACACCCAATATCCACCAGCTTAATCAAAAAGCACCTGATAAAACTAAAACCTACAACCTTAGCCGCTGACAACCTTCCAACTGACTATCTTAAAATTGCAGCAGAAGCCATCTCCAATCCTATAGCTATACTCATTAATAGGTCATTAACAGAAGCACACGTACCATCCATCTGGAAAATATCACACAATACCACTCCACAAAGGCGACACCTCACATGAACTTATTAACTACCGCCCCACTGCAATTCTTTCCCCCCTATCCAAGATCCTAAAAAGAATAGTGTACACACAGCTCATGAACTACCTCACCTCAAACAACCTATCTAGTACCCAGCATGGCTTTCATCCAGCCCATAGTACAATTGTCCTGCTGACCTTTACCAACAAAGTTAACCAACTTAGAAACAACTCCCAATTTGTATCAGCCTTATTCCTAGACCTGTCAAAAGCCTACGACATGGTCAACCACCACCAACTCATTAATGTTCTCTCCTCCCTAAACATTATCACAACCCTTAATTGGTTCCACAGCTACATAACAGATAGGCAACAAGCTGTTCGTTGGCAACAAACCCTCTCACACACCCTCCCAGTCACAATCGGGGTCCCACAAGGTTCCATCCTTGGACCTCTCCTATTCTCACTCTTTACCAACCAACTACACGCTGCTACCCCAAACGTCAGCATAATTCAATATGCAAATGACTCAACCCTGATCTGTGCAGCCCCATCCCTTACAATCCTCCAAACCCTTACCCAAGATGCCTTCCTATCAGTGGAAAACTGGCTTACCAACTCCCACCTGATACTAAATCCCAATTAAACTAACCTCCTAATCTTCTCACCCACTAGGACTGCAACCATTCCCCCAACCTTCAACATTTACTCTAAAAATAACACCATTATATCTCCAACTACCCATACCAAACTACTTGGGATAGTAATTGATAATCTCAAATTTGACCTTCATATAGATCACGCCGCCAAAAAAGTCCATAAGAAGCTAGGCCTCCTGTACAGACATGCCCAATTTCTAACAACTACTACAAGAATCACCATGACCAGAACCCACCTGCTATCTACACTTCTATACGCATCCCCTATCCTTATCAACCTACATAAATCAGACCTTAAATTAGAAGCCCGCTATAACAAAATATCCAAATTCACCACTAAATCACCATACAGGTCACAATTCACCACTAAATCACCATACAGGTCACATCACTGTCAATCCCTCAAACAGTTTGGCTGGCTTGAACTTCCACAACTCCTACACTTTAACCAGCTAAGCCTAGCCCACCAAATCCTACACCACCCAAACAAAACTCCACCCCTCAGACATCTAATCCAGCCATTCTCTACTCCTCGATCCCTCCGCTCTGAAAATAAATACTTACTACAGGTGACTAGAGCAAAAAACTCAGATGGAGAAGGCCTTTTCTCCAACTATACTTCCAAACTATGGAACACCCCACCAACTTCGCTTGCCTCCATTACCTCATCAAAACAATTTAAATAATTCCTGAAAAATCACCTTGTAAACTCCTGGCTCTGTCCCTGCATTCCCCAAAGATAAACCACACCTTTAACTCTAACTTCACTTTCGTACAATAACTAAATATGCTCTTTCTCTAGACTACCTTTAAACATGCACCTCCATGACAGCAATAAATAATTTCTCTGTATGTATGTAATGCAAAAGCTACTTGTGAGCTTCATTACTACTGTAATCACAATGAAATGTCTTGTTCATAGAATGCATATTTAATACTTTTTGAACTGTTTCAATTGAATACTTGACTGAATTGCCAAATTGTGTATATACCATTGTTTATTACAACAAATACTTGTCCGACTGTAGATATGTGTAATTGCCAATGTATCACTTGGAGCTTTTCTCCCCGTGCCTCCAATGAAAATGGTCACATGCCCAGCTGGACTATCCCGGAAAACAAATGTAAAATAAAATAAAATAAACATTGTTAATGCACTTGGGAATTTGTTAGGTTTACCAAATGATTACTGGTAGAGGTGGCGAAAGCAGCAATGTACTGTGCACCGCAGATGGGGTGAAATTAAGCACATCCATAGTCATACTGCTAAATTAGTTACAGCCAGCCTTTCACAACAAATGACTATTTACAATAGCAGAATTACCATGACTGGATTACATACTTTAGAATTCAGTAAGTGGGTTGACCTTGTGTTTCTCCCACTATGCTTATGTAGTGGAGTCATAATGAAGACAAGCCTGTTGCAAGCATACTTTGGCAAGCCTTAATTTCAATCTTTATGGAATAATAATTCCACTGAAACCAAGCAGGTGGCGTTCCAATGGCTCACAGCTCCACCAATATAATCTAGGTACCAGGTGAAAGGCTCCTGGTGAAAAAAGGGGGTTAAGGCTAAGAATCTACTGGGGCCAGGACCCCACTAGAAAGGGGAAAGGGAAGCCAGGTACAAAGAGTTGCCACACCAGTAATAGGCAAGTAATTCACAACAACCCATGATAACTAAAGGCTCCTGGTGAAAAAAGGGGGTTAAGGCTAAGAATCTACTGGGGCCAGTACCCCACTAGAAAGGGGAAAGGGAAGCCAGGTACAAAGAGTTGCCACACCAGTAATAGGCAAGTAATTCACAACAACCCATGATAACCAAGAAAGAATCAACTTGGCATACGAGGGCCTGTAGACTCAAGAATGGGAACTCTTGGGACAGAACCAACCACTTTTATTTCTCAACCTGACTCAGTGCCTTAGATGAAAAAGCAATAAGCTGTGATCCCTCTCCAGAAATTGAAAGAACCTCCCTCAGATGAAACCCATCTCCAGGGACCAAACCTAATCCAAGCTCACAGAACCCCCTCCCACACCCACTGAGTGGGTGGGCAGAGCAGCACAACTGAGACAGGCCAAAAGAATCAACTCCAGCAGAAATACAGTTTGTCCACATCTTGTACAGGTTTCTAGCAGGGAGTGTGTATATTACTTGAAAGTGGAAACACCCTGGGGAACCTCTGAAGAAAAAAAAAAGATCAATAGCTGAACGCAAAACAGTGAAGCAAAGCTAACTTTGTGGACATGAAGCACAAGGAATTGCATGGAGTTCAAATGAGCTCCTCCTACAAACACACTGAAGTAGATAAATAGGACTTGTCCAGGTAGAAGTCCATGAACCTGGGTCAAAAGTCTGCTCCCAGCTAGGGCAGATATAACCATGGGGGAAGGCAAGCCACAACCCACTGCCTCCAAGCACATCACCCAATCCTGTAGACAAGACAGCAACACAACCAAAAAGAGGGTTCTGAGCTACAACAACCTGGATTAACTACCCAATGACAGTCAAAATGAGAGCGAGTGACAATGGTCCACTGTAGAATAAGGGAAAATTAATATGAATAAAATGTTAATCTGCTTAGCACAAAGGGTCATCGGGTAGAAGCTTGAAGAGACATTACAGCTCAAAGGACTACACTGTGAGTAAGCACGGAGGATTCTTGGATGTGCTACGCAATATGTCACTCCATCACAGCTCCAAAAGGGGATTTGGAGGAAGCCCCAATACTTGGTTGGGTAATGCCCATCAATCAACCCAGGAAAGCACTGGGAACGGAGAGATTACATCACTACACAAAAACATGGGGACATCTCTAAGTGTAAAGAACTGCTACAAAAGTCAACCCCACAAGCAAGAGGCAGTGGGACTGCTGTCTTAGAATAACCTTCCTTGAGGCAAAATGGGCTCAAGCAGAATCAGGATGCCAAACCATGAAAGTACTATGACAGGAAGAAACAGTAGGGACTCTTACTAACCTAAAATGAGCAGCAGCCTCTACTGCTCACAGGGACAGACTTGATGCTCATCAACCCTGCTGGGGAATCCAAAATATTCAAGAAAGATCAGCTGGCATAGGAAAAGGAAAAACAAAAGTTATGTACTTACCAAAATGATAAATCTGTGTTGTCGGTTTCAGTCCTTCCTCAACTGATGGGTTTTAGATCAGACTTCAGCTGCTTTTTCCAGACTTTAGGTTCCATAGCTCACATTCCTCCCCTTAAACATAAATCCCCTCCTGCCCTTAGCATTACCTCAGTTTGCCCCCAAATCCTATATAAAAAAATATAAACTATAAATATGTATTCCTAAAAAAAATACATGATAGAGCAAATGAAAAAATCTGCACTATGTAATGCTGTACCAATGACAGCCTGTGTAGTCATACCAGAGCAAAGGAAAGAAAAACTTTCCATGAGATGGACAAGGGTTAAGGAGTGAGGGAAGTTAAGAAGAATGGAACCAGAGACACAACACATTATTATGGCAAGTACATAACTTTCATGCCTGATGTATTCATCCATTCTTCAACTGATGGGACAAAGTCCACAGCTTCTAGGTTCCACAGGTGGTCTCACAATATAATGTTCCAGAGTACGGCAGAACTAATGTCTGGAAAGCAAATCCGCTTTGTAATTGAAAATGAGGTATAAACATTAGACCAGGTGGCAGCAGCACAAATGTCACTGAGGCCCTAGAAAAGGAGGCCGAAGTAGTGGATACAGATCTTGTGTGCACGTTTACTGGTCTTACTAGACGAGCCTTTTTGGTTATAAACATGGGAAATACAGTCAGTCATCCACCTAGCTAAAGTAAACTTTGACACACCTTGACCAATCCTTTTCTTAGGACATGAGACAAACACTTGATCTGATCTCTTAAAAAGGTTTGACGAGATGAAGATAAAAGTGCAACTGTCCATGTACATCTCAGGTAGATGGACAGAAGAGCTTTCATCTGTGATCTCCTTCTTAGTTGCTGCCGATACTACCATGGCAGCCATTATTGGGCCTTTGGTCCAGTAAGAACGAGTCTTTGGGGGGAGCACAAAATATATGCCCAGTTTGCTAGGGATCGGTTCAATAATGTCCAGTTCCTTCCATACCTGATGAGAGATTAAATCGACCATCTCATCCACCAGGGGATCCACCCATGTAGTAGCTAACCAACAACCAATTTCTCCTGGGAACCGGCTTTAGAAGAACAATCTCCTTTCTGTTTCAGCAGCTGAAGAATCTCCCCAAATGGGAAGTTATCTGGAGGACCCCCTCACCATCAAAATCCATGTTTTCTTTGTCAAGGACTTCTGGGGGAAGTCAATGAGTCTTCTCTTACACGTATGCTTCCTTGGAACATCTGCAGGAGTTGGGGGCTATGAAGAGGATTTGGAAGACTTGGGGGGAGTCCTGAATGAGGACTGTATAGATCAGTGTGTGTGTATGCACCTTAAGAAGCTATCCAAGGGCTTGCACAAGTGTAAAATACTTAGCATGTGCGAGCATGACTGCCATTTTGTAGTAAGCTGTTCAGATGTAAGCTTGTATGTCTGTAACGTCTATTAATCAGTTCATTTACATTTTATGAAGCTGCTATCCATGCTGATGTGTTATGTAATAAAGCATCTAAATGAACTACTCCGCCTGTTCTCATCTATGTTAGAGAGGGATGAACAACATGGTGCCAGAAGAGGCATCTCTAAAAGGACATGGTGCCAGAAGGGGATCCAGATTCTTCAGTTCGAGACAGAGAGGCACTCAGTTAACAATGAAGGAATATAGAGGAGTGAATCATCCCAACTGCATTGTATAATTTTGCAAAACAAGTCAAACAAATTTTAGATGTCAAAACTTGCTCAAATAATTTCTTATTCGCAAAACATGAAATGAAGCAAACAGAATGCTCTAAACTATATTTAAATAAACTGAAATGTCCGATCTTGATAAAAATATTCAAATTACTACGTAAAATGTTTGAAATAGTCAGAATTGCATAAAACGAATACAATAACGGGGAAACAACCGCATTTTTGCTAAGTGCACTTTTTTGTATTAAAGATAACCAAGTTATCAGAAGTGTATGAAGTGTTCGCATGTTTCTGCAGTATTACAGTAAAGTTATTTCACAAAATACAGCAATTTCAGAGCATATTTCACAAAGTACAGTATTTTGAAGAGTTTGTGCATTTGAATGTTATGAGTTATCACAGCACAGCTGTTTGTACATAATTACAAGAGCCATATTTCCAGTGTGTTTGTGTATACTTTGTTGGCATTGCAGACTGATTTCGAAAACCCAGTGCACTTGTGTTTGACAATAATATTGCAGAGTGTTTGAGCAAGAAAAAATTTTCATACAGGCTGCATTTTCTAATAAAGATGACCGTACAAAGGCATTTATTCTGCTTAATATAGCTGGGTCAGAAGCCACTGAAAGGAAGCCCTCATTTGTGTATGCACCTATCTTTGCAGGAGTGGGGGAAAACAATCATATTGTTGTACCAGCTGAGTCAAGGAAGACCCTGAGTGCTTAAAATGTAAATTTATAGAAATGTGTAACCCGCAGACAAACGTTACAATGGAAAGGCACTTATTTTATACAAGGGATCAAAAGCCTGGTGAAACACTTGCAGCATATACAACTGATTTGAAAAATAAGGCTAAGACATGCAGATTTGGTGATTTAAAAGACGAGTTGATAAAAGACGGACTTGTGTGTGATATTACGGATGATGCTGTGAGAAAGACTTTGCTCCATGACAGTGATTTAACTTTGAATAAGGCCATTGAGATTTGTCAGATTATATGAGCTCACAGAAAAGCATACAAATATGCTTACAAACAAGAGTTGCATGCTTCCAGTAACTTCTAGCGCTCATGTTGATTGTATGCAGCATGTGGTTAAAAGAAACGGGCCCAAGCACATGGCAGTAACTATAGCCCTTGCAGCACTCGCTTGTAAACTCCAGAACTTTCCAGCAAGTTCCAGAGTTAGCACAGTGTCAGCGAAGCACAAGTGGGAGTCAGCAAACTCAAAGCATGGGCCCCAACCTAGTTTCATTGCCAGCGGTCATAACTGTGGTGAAAATCATGAATCTAAAAAAGAAAAATGTTCAGCTTTTGATCAGTGATGCCATATGCAATAAGTGGAATAATTTTAAGAGATTTTGTAAATCAAAAGGCACACATTTTTATTAAAAGGGAATATTTCAAAAAAGGAGTTGATCAATTAGAAAGCTGTGACCCTATGTCATGTACTTTTTACACTGATGGTGTGTCAGTGCTTAATGAAACAGTTAATGCAGTAGATTTATGGGCAAATAATGAAGTATTTTGTACTGTTCAGATAAATGGAAAACCTACAGAGCTCAAAGATGACAGGTTCCAAGTGCAATGTTAGGTCAGCAGAAACATTTGCTAGAGTATGTAATGGTGAAAGGCTTGATTTAGGAAGGTGTGTGAAGCTTGTTGCTTATGGTTGTTAAGAAATTCAGACTGAAAGCTCAATAGTGCTTTCATGTTACTCTGTTGTTCTGGCTTGCTATTCTGTGCGCTGGGAAAAGTTACAACTTGTTATTCTGTGTGGTCAAGGGGCACATCCAGTCATTATGAGACAACGAATATGGGACTGCTTTCATTTAATAAGGAAGTCCATCATGTTAGTTGGAAGACCATTACTTGAATTTTGCTCAACATATTTTTTCTACCTATGCTTATCTTTTTGAAGACAAACTAGGCAAGCTTCCAGTTGTATACTCCATGAAGTTAGACCCAGATGTCAGTCCAGTTATTAAGCCAGGTGCAGGCCAAAACCAGTGGGCTATGTTTGACCAAGTTTGCAGATGACTGCAAGCTGGGAGCAGTCATCAATTCCCCAGCTGATGTAGATGTCCTCCAAGAGGGTCTCACCCAAATGACTGGTGCCAGAAACATGGCTTCATGCCAAAAAATGCATTATTATTTCCTTTGGGGAGAGAGATGTCACCACATATCACATTAATAATAATGTCCTAAGCACCCTATCAGTCGTGAGGGATTTGGGCATCCAGGTTGATAGCAACCTGACTTTTGACCACCATGTTGCTTCCATTGTACAGAAAGCTTTCTACATGGCCCACCTCATAAGTAAGGATATCTCATCCAAGGACAAGGAGGTCATAATATCCCTGTATTCTTCCCTTATAAGGCCAATTATCGAGTACAATGCCCCATTTGGCATGTACCTCACAAAGCACATGCAGCAGCTGGAGAGACCACAGAGGTTCCCCGCCAGAAGAATCCAGGGCCTCAAACATCTACCCTACACAGATAGGCTATGACCTCTGTCTGGCACACAAAGCAATCTCAAACCCTGCCTTGATGGGACTGCTGCATATCCACAAATCAAGCTCCACTTGAGTAACCCACACACGTGACCTCAACCTGGTCTGTGACATCAATAGGACTTTTTGGCAGGACAGATGTGTCCAAGAGACTGCCCCATCTTTGGAATAGACTCCCGCTCCATGTCAAGCAGTGTACCTCATTATCCCTTTTCAATTGTAACCTGGACAACTGGATGGGAAACAGAAAATACACCCCCTGGGATTCCATCTGTGTCCCTGTTGGACAGGAGCTTTGGGTGCTGACTTGTCTAAACATGGGCTAAACTCTTTGCTAGGCTTATAAGTGCCTCAGGACCAATAGCCTATCAACTTCCTATGATCCTAAGTAACACTCTCTCTTCCTTATCTGAATTATACTGTAGTATATTATTCTTTACAGAATGTTTGATAACAATTACCACCCCTGCACTGTTTAACTTAGTGCCTGATTTGATTATTGCCCCAATCCATCTTTCACCCATCTCTTGAATCCACTGACCTGACACCATGCGAGTCTCTTGAACAAATATTGTTTCAGCCTTTGATTTGAATTCTAAATAAAAAATAGGCTTTTTTTTTTTCATTTGTATACCTTTCACATTCCATGAATCTATTGTCCACATTAACACTCCCAATAAAAGTATAAAATGGGATGGTTCAATAGTGTTTTATCACACGTTCCCCTTTTTATTGCATAAACTCAAAATATTCTTGGTAGCTTCCTTTGAGCAACTGTATGAGGGTAAATGTATACAACTTCATAAAAAAGAAGAATAAATCTGTTAATAATTTATCTCTTAGAGGAAAGGTGTTTTTAAATTACTTAGCTAGGGATAAAATCCTACTTTTCATGAAACCTGACAAAGGCAAGAGTACGGTAGTGATGGATAGTATGTATTATTCATGTAAAATGTTAGAAATTCTGTCTGATGGGTGGGTTTATAAAAGAGTCTCTAAAATTAGACTAATGTAGCTCACAGTAAGATTCACTACACACTGAATGATTTAGCTTTGCAAGGATTTATAAATAAAACTACTGTTGAATTTTTAAAGATCGGAAAACCTTTGATCCCTTCCATCTTTGGTATCCCAATGATTCATAAGAATTAATTTGATTCCCCACTGAGACCTATTGTGGCTGCAACAGGTACCAAAACGGAGCCTACTGCAAAATGTATCATTTCAAATGTAAGCACCTGTTAATGAATTTGTCCCATATTCTTCGTGACTGTTGGCAATTACTGAAAAGACTTAACATTCCATTTCATGAGACACTTATTTTGTCAGTATAGATGTGGTTAATTTGCTTACTGTCATCCCTTACATAAATGCTTTTTTGTTTAATTAGTTTTTGATGAATCAAGACACCATTTCCACAAAGGACATTTTAGTTATTGATAGTTTGTTGGATATTGTCCTCACCAATAATTACCTGTTTTTTGAAGGCAAATATCATCAAGTGTCTGGAGTCACGATGGAGGAGGCTTGATCCCCCAATCTATGCTAATGGGGTAATGGCAGAGTGGGAAATGTGTTATACATTTATCTCCGCATACCAGCCATTTATTTATGCTTACTTTCATTTTCTGGATGATATATTGATTTTATAGAAAGGAACTGAGAATCAACTGATAAGAGTTTGTATCATATTTAGGAACCACCACCACTTTTTTTTAAAATTTGCATATCAATTTGATGCTAACTATCAACTATATTGATATGACTATTTGCAAAGATAGAACCCTTAATAGTTTCACTTCTACTTTATACAGGAAAAGTACTTTTTCTAACTCTTACATACATTTTGAGAGTCGTCATCCATTACACTAGAAAAATAGGTTTTGTTAAGGGCCAAGTGGTCCAATTGTCTAGATTTATTACTAAGGATGATTTGTTTGAGAAAGAAACACACAACTTATGGTGCAGATTTAAAGATATGGGGTATCCTAGTAGTTTACACATTCTGTTGAAAATGAAGTTTTAAGAAAGAGAAGCACAACATTTCACCTCTTCTGATGTGTAACAGAGGTAGTGATATAACTGAACATCATACCACAGGTGACAATATTGTTGACTAGGTTGACCTCTCTATGGATGGGAGGTCCTTATCCTTAGTTTTACCCTTTAATGCTGAGATTTTCAAATACGTGGAAGTGTTTAAGGATTCATGTAATTTAATTTTTTACCATGGAAGTGAAACAGAGGTTTGCTGGGACTCCATCAGTTGTATTCAGCAAGGGCAGGTGTATAAAAAACCTGATTGCAAATCTACCTGTGAATTGGTTTCTTACTGCTCAGACCCATCAGATGAACAGGTGTAGTAGAGGTAAGTACTATAGGTTTATACATGATGGACCATATTTGATGGATATCATCAATGTTTGGTATGTCCTAGAAGACGTAATTGTGACACAACCCATGTTGTTTATGTGGCTACTTGCACATTACATCCAGCTTTTTATGTTGGGAAAACTGTCCAGATGTTAAAGGATCATATAAGGGAGCATAATTATGATATAAAGAAAAAACATTCTACCAATGCCTTATTTAGACATGTAGACAGTTGTGAGAATTTCAAAAAAAGTATATTTTTTCTCATCAATAGGGTATACCTATCTCTGAGGAGGAGGAGACCTGGATAATTCCCTGAAGAAAAGTTATAATAGTTACATTTCCAGGTCTCAATGATGGTGTATCCATTAGTAGTGTTTAAAAGTGAAGGTAAACACGGTGTGAATCACTGCACTACTGGGTTATTGGCACTGTTTCGATAACACAATCTTCTGTATTAGAGTTACAGTTTGATATTCACTTTTTCACAATTGATCAATGTATTTATTTTTTTATTTACTCTGAGTCTGGTTCCTTCAACAGACTGTTGCTGCAATTGCCATTTATTAGGTATATTCAACAATGGTAGGAAGTATTTTAACAATACATTATTTTCATATTAATAGTTTTTAGATATAATAAAAAACAGACACTGTTGGTTTTCATCCTTTAGCAATCATTTCATCATCACAACCAGTTACTCAGTGCTAATATTTTAACAATTTAATATTGCAAATGTCACAATTAGAGCTGTTGTTTTTAATTTATGAGTAGATATATTTATTAAATTAACTTTATTGTTGTGAAAACAGCTTATGCGAATTATGTATTATGTTTTTAATCAGTGAGTTGTATCCATCATGTTTAATGGTTTGCGGCTGTTTATTGGCCATGGTACCTTTAAAACGCAAACTGTGACTGATCAGCTTACTCTGATGAAGTCCCAAATGTTACTAGGGATGAAAGCGCCAAGTCTTTTTGTGTGCTAGCTTTGTGTGTGAACTTATTAAAACTATTTTTTCAGATATGACCTCATTCTTTCGGTTTACTCTAAGTTGTGGATTGTTGCCGTGATTGACTTTAATTGTTGAACTATCCGGGGTGCATTCTTTTAGTACTGTTTGGCAACAGTTCCATCCTCCATGTTTCTGACTCAAAAGATACTAAACAAGCGATAATACAAAAATTGAGAAACTAGAAGCTTTTGTTTATGAATATGGATAGTAAGATACAAGCAGATTTGTACTCCCTTTTGTTTTATATACAGGTCAGTATATTTTTTTCAACCAGAGGAGAAGTTGCGGACAATAATTAATAAAGTGTTGAAGAAATTTATCTAGGAGGGGAAGAGGCAAGAGTTAAGTAGAATACGTTGATCTTCCAATAGAACAAGGTGATTTAGGATTTTCTGATTTTAGAGCTATATAATTAAGGTTCATATATATGTGTGGGTGTGTGTGTGTGTGTGTGTGTGTGTGTGTGTATATATACACACACACACATATATATATATATATATATATATATATATATAAATCACAAGCAGAAGTTCATAAATCAAAGTGGAAAGGGATGATAAAGCGAGGGGGCTCAAAAATAAAGGGAGAATGGAATTTTAGATGCAGATCCTTGAAGTGAATAATAGCAACCATACAGAACATTATATCCATAAAGTAGAAGAAAGTATTCTAAAAAGTAAGCCAACAAGAGAACTGAGAAAGGAGATTTTACCAGTAGGGATGACTGCAAGTAGGGGTAAAGTAAATAGTAATAGGGGCTGGAATTTACTGCAGAAAACTGGAAAAATAACAAAGGTATTGGGAACAAGTAACCAAAGAGTGAAAGGTGGTAGAATGGGATGAGGCCAAGAAGATATTGCAACTGCAGGCTACAGACTGCCTTCCCTACCAGGGACTGCTATTAGAGTATAAGCGAAGATAAAGATACAAGGGAATCCTAAGTGAAAGACCTGATCTGGTAGAATTTTTATTTGAGTCTAGAACAGAAGCAGCTGTTAAAAATGATAATCAGTAGGGCACATAAAATGTTGCATGTTAACTATAAGAATCAATCAGAGGAGGTCAGAAAAGATGGAGATAAGAGTCTGGAAAAGTTATACACGAGGGAAAATTGGAGGGCTTATGTATGGCTCCCAAGTATGAAACAAAGCCTAGAAGATTTAGGATTTTTGCTTGGAAGTGTTTGCATATTTATTTTATACCCCAAGCAGGCTGCAATTAATTTTTCCGCAGGTAGACAGCAAATGTTGGAGGTGTGATGGGAAATAAAGAGGTGACTGGGAACATATATTTTGGGAGTCTAATGAGGTTGCAGATTAAAAAAAAATCCCTACAGTGTATTATTTTCAGAAATATTGAGGGAACAAATGGTTGCAACTAAAAAAGTACTTCTTTTGAGATGTGACACAAAATCTAAATTGCCTAGGCATAGTAAGGACTTGTTAAATTTAATTCTGCTGGCTGCCAAAAAAAGCTATTACTAGAAAATGGAAATCAAATTCTAAACTAAATGTATTTAAAGTACTGAATAGTATAAAGAGAGAAAAAAACTGGAAGAATGTTCTTTAGAAAAGGGAAGGAGTAAATTATATAGAAATAAATTAAAATTGTGGGAGCAATACATAGAAAATAATATTTGGGAGGAGGAGCAATGAAGTTTAAGGGAAGGTAGGAATTGAGGAAATTATGTAATGTTAGCCTGATGATGGTTTGAGGGTTATAAAGGAAGAAAATATATGTGATGTATAATGTATATAAATGGAAAAAATATTGATTTGGTCTGTTTTCTTTTCTGCATGGTTGCCTATGCCTTAAGTAATAATTTAATAAAGGTATTTAAAAACAGAAATAATTATTTTTTTCTATGCTAGTTAAAACTTCACTGGATGAAAGGTGTATTAGACAAGCTGTTAAAAATAATTGGAAGATCTTTAGTGGTTTTTCTGGTACTTTAAATAAGATTGGGAAGGAGTCCCAGTTTGTAAAGTTAAAAGGCAAAAATCTGAAAGACATTTTTTCATATTACATTAAACAATCTTGCAGTACAATATAGGGTCAAAAAGAAAGATAGGTATGTTTAAATGCTATGATTGTAATTATTGCAAATATATTAAATGAAGTTTCCATATAATCATCAGACAGGGAGATGTATACAAGTGTAAATTTTATAGGTAGGTCTAAATATGTGGCATAGCTTGCAATTTGCACATGATGTGGTGCTTTCTATGTTGGAAGAAATACTAGAGAGCTTCATTATAGAATATATGAGTATATGCATGCTATTGAGATTAAGATAATGTTAATGTGTTACACACACACGCAAATATGTGTGGTAGGGGTAAGAGATATAAGTTTATTGTTATTGATCATGTAGTTAATTATGCATATTAGATGATGCTGAATATTATTCTATTGGCAAGTTATTTGAGGTGATTGTCAACATCCAGTTATTAATGATTATGAACATTTAAGAAGTATTTGAAGAGAAAACAAATGAAGAATTAGTCATGTGATGTCACATGATTAGTTATGTATTTTTAAACATTTATATAGTGCGTCTTTGATGGATCATGGTGCATAACTTCAATAGGAAGAAATTTCATTTCGGAGATGAAAGCTCTAATGGCAATGTTTGCATTAAATTGTTTTTATATGCGTATTTGCCGTTGTTTTATATTTATAAAAAGGACATTTGCCAGATATTTGTCATATACTGGATGGTGTGTACAGCCCAAAGCAACAGCATACTTAGCCAAAGCAGCCAAACAGAAATTTAGAACTATGTTCTTATAAAAGCCAGTGCTTATTCACCTTCCAGTACTGCTGCCTAATAACTCTTATCCACATAGTATCACAAATTAAATGAATCCCATAAAATAGTGCGATAACGGGATGCTTTAAGATATTATCATAATGAACATTAGCACAATATTTTGTTTTCGACTACAAAAGAGTATTTCCTGAAAGGCAACTTAAGTAGCATATTTTAAAAAGTAAAGTTGCATTTTGTTCTCCTTTTTTTCCTTCATTTAATTCATTTTGACTATTTTTAGTAATTGATGATTGGGAACACCAAATAAATAGGTTTGGTTGGGGGCCTTTTTACGCATGCAATGATTATAAATATACGACTTAAAACTACATGTCTATTCCAGAGCATGGGCAGTCTCTGGGTTATGAACCTGTCCCTCGAGCAGGTTCTTTTGATTGTGGTAATGAGGCTGAGGTCTCTGGAGCGTGTGGTGTGGAGGAATTGGGATTTCTGTAGATGTAGCATTTCTAACAGAGCAGGGTCAGACATGGCTTTGTAAACCAAGCAGAGATCACCTCTAAGTAGACGATATGAGAGAGAGAATAGCTGGAGTTTGAGTCTGTCACGTGTACGATGTGTTTAAGGCCTAGAATCCTCTTTGTGAGGTACTTTTGTGGCCTATCCAGCTGTTGCATGCGTCTAGTGAGGTACATGCCAAATGAGGCATCATACTCTATGACTGGCCTAATGAGGGGTAGAGAGCGATGATGACCTCTTTCTTCCTGGATGCAAACCCTTGGTAATGAGATATGCCACATAGGACTTTCTGACCACAGTGGCAATGTGGTGGTCGAAGGAGAGGTTGAATGCCAACCTTTGTCCCCCAGATCTCTTATAATGCCTTCAGTGGGCTCCCATCAATGTGGTAATTAGTGGGAACTGAGTTTTTACCAAAGGGGATGACACTGCATTTTTTTGCATTAAGCTTAAGGCCATGGTTTCGACACCAGTCATTGGTCTCCGTGAGGCCTTTCTGTAGGATGTCTACATCACTTGGGGAGTTAATGGCTCCCAGATTGCAATCGTCTGCAAACTTAGTCAGCCAGAGTCCCTCTGTGCTGGCCTGGACTTCTGAGAAATAAGATGCCAAATAGGAGAGGACCTAGGACTGATCCCTGTGGTACTCCACTTGTGACTGGTCAGCAGTCCGACTTGGAGTCCGTTACCTTCACACTGTGGGTTCTATCTGTGAGCCAATTTGCAACCCACCTAGTGATATAGGGGCTGATGCCTAGTTTGGTGAGTTTATCAATAATTCCTGAGTGGGGAATGGTATCAGAGACCTTGGCCAGATCAAGTTAGGCTGTATGAACTGCCTTGCCCTCACATCCACAGCTCTGGTGACTGACTCAAAGTCAACCAGGTTGAGGAGGCATGATCTACCTTTAACAAAACCAAACTATATAGGATCTAGAGTTTGGAGATTCCCTATATCATTGTTAATTAGGTCCATGATGTGCTCCATAGCCTTGTATATAACTCATCAGGCTAATGGGGCAATAATTCCCAGGGTCTGTAGTTGCTCCCCCTTTATGGAAAGGAATGACTGTAGCAGTGCACCATTCAGTAGGGACAAATCCTGAGGTGAGGCTGTGATAGAACAGGGCACACAGATGTGGTGCCGGTTCACTTTGTAGTTCATGTAGAACACATCCAGGGATATTGTCTGTTCCCATGGAAGCTGTAGTCTTGGCCTTGGACAATGCAGCTTTAACCTGTGCTGCAGTAATGTTGGGTGCCTGGCATTCCTCTGGTTTTGTGATTGGTCCTTTTGGGGGAGGGGGTTAAGTTGGCACTGAATCTGGCAGCGAGTATGTTGGCAATATCTGTTGGCTCAGTATAGGAGGTACCATTGTGCAGCAACTTGGAACAAACCTGGGTGTTGCCGTGGAGATTTTTCATATAACTATAGAAGGTTTTGTAGTTGTTTTTAGTGTCTGCCACAATTCTGCCTTCATAGCTGGCTTTAGAGGTTTTGATGAGGGATCAACTTTTTGTGGAGGCTAATAAGGGAGTTTTCCAGTCTTGGGACTTCACTATTTTCTGCAACAGTTTCTTCCTTCTATTGTAGAGTTTATTGATGGCAGGGGCCACCAGATTGGCTTCCTTTTTTTGGAGGAGAGTGTCTTGGTTTTGTTGGGTATGGCTAGTTCCATGCATTTATGTACGTGTTCGTACAGTGCATTGGTGTATGATTCAGCAGTCATGCATCTATTTTCCAATGACATGGGTGCCGTGAAGTTAGCACCTCTGTTGTTAGGAGCCCAAAGTCAGCTTTGGAGAAGTTTTTCATGGTAGTTACCTTTGTGGAGGGGGGGGGGTGAGATGTGATTAGTTTGTGGTCAGATCTAACGAGGGAGAAATTGACTATTGGTGTGGAGCAATGGTTGCCCATGTTAGTAATAACCAGGTCAAGGTTAATTTATTATTAATTCAAGGTTTAGTTCATGTTGGAAGTTATACAAGCGTTTTCTTGATGACATGTGTTTTTTATGGATGGGCACAGATGATGAATTTCAAACATTTTTTAAACATATTTCACAATCAACTAGCTTTTTAAAATTCATATTTCAAGGTGACAGGAATGAATTAAAGTTCTTGGATATTTATGTGGGTAAAAGTGAAACTGGATTTTTTCCTAAGGTATATAGAAAGACAACGTATTCCAATTCCTACTTGTCTTTTGGGAGTGCACACCCTTACCATCAGAAGAAAGGGATTGTTAAGGGGTAGTACACGTAAGAGCAAGTAGAATGACGTCGAGAGATATAGATTTTAATAAAGAATGTGATATACTTTATAAAATGTTCATTGAGAGAGGGTATCCACCAGCATTGGTTAAAAATATTGAGAAGGAAGTTAGGGAGGGTAGAATGGGGAGATTTGAACCCATTTTAGGCAGAGGAAATATGATGGAAACACTTAACAGCACAACTTATAATCTTGAAAGAGAAAACAATTTTATAGTTGATTATTGTGGACAGGCTGTTCAGATTAGAAAGATTTTGGAGGAAGAATGGATGAAATTTGGTGAGTTATCGGATCTTAGCCACCTCTTTGTGGAACCATTGAGATGTACTTATCGTAAAGGTAGAAATTTAAAATCCATCCTAGAAGGGAATAAAGGATTGAATAGGAACAAAAGAATTAAAGTAGGGACTTTTAAATGTGGTAAGTGTTCCCAATGTACGCTTATTTGTGTAAATAATGCAATTTATGTAAAAAGTAGGGATATTTTAATTGAGAGTAAGTACTTCTCTAATTGTGATACAAATGGGATTATTTATATTGCCCTATGTAAAGTATGTGATGCATTTTATGTTGGAAAATCCGAAAGGAAGCTAAAAAACAGGATTTATGAACACTATTATGAAATTAGAACAAATAATCCTAAAAATGCATTGTATAGACATAAAATGGATTGTCCCTCAGCTGTTTATAATTTCTTTGTTTTAGAAGTAGTAGAAAAGGATATCAGGGGAGGCCAATGGGAGACATCTATAGAGTATAAGGAGTTATTATGGCAATTATATTTGGAGGCTAAAAAATCACCAGGCCTGAATGATGTTATTTCTATAACTCCGGTACTGAAAATGAGGGCGGCTAAGCTTTAAGAGGTTTTTAATATAATAAAACTTGTTTATATTTTTAATAAAAAAATTTTTAAACATCAATTTTAATATATTTAATAATTTATACACAAAGATAGATAGAATGTTTTATAATTGAGAAATTGAGGTTCATAGAATTATTTATACTATGTACTGATTTATTTATTGTAATTTAAATTTTTTTTATAAGTGTTCAGGTTTCTTCCACTTGATGGCACCACAGTATCATTAATGCATTCTAGATTCTTATACAGTTTTTAGTTGTATTCACTTTATAGTCATTTAATATAGTTTATTTACATATTTATATATTTTTATGTTTTACAAGATTTGTATAGGGTGGCTGGTCAGCATTGTACAAATGAAGATATAACATACTGATGTAAAGTTTTTTAATATGTATGCTATCTTCTTTTGCTAGGTTGAATTTTTTATTAACCAATATTTTAAAGTGAGCATCTGTATCTAATTAATTGTTTGTTAATTATGTGATTAGCAAGTTGTGTTTGGAGTATTTAAGGGCTTTAGTATTGATTGATTTATGTTGTCTGATGAAGTCAAAAGTGAAACGAAAACGCAGTGTGGAGTGTCTTAAGCATTCATGTACTTTTTGTTGCCTGATTAAATTCAACGAACTACTACCTGCAGCCTTATTTCCTTAAAGTGCTTTTTTACTGAAGTTGGCGTTTTTCTGGCACTGGTTTCCATATTTTATCTGTGTTTTCAGGTCAAGGATGTTGCTTCCTCTAGTGGGGGTAAGAATGAGCTGGTCCAGGGCATTGGAATTGATGAATTCCAGGAAGCGTTGGGCCAGTGTATTGGTACATGAGTAGTTTTTCCAGTTGATGGAGGAGTAGTTGAAGTCACCTCTGAGTTAAGAACTTAAATTTAAGCTAAAATATATCTAACAGTGGGTTCATCCTCTTCACTAGATAGAATTCTCCATCTTTTTCCATGTTTCAGTCAGAGATGTCTTCACGTTTGTGATGTTACCTGCTAAGTAATGTATGAACCTATCCCTGCATCCACCATGTTTTTCTCTGCTTAGAGAGTTCATATCATAGTCCTTGCTAAAAGTTTTTGTATTTGCATTCTGTAGGGGAGTTATCTTTAGCGGTGAACATTCCAAATCTTGAATTAGGACAGGAGTCCCTTTATAGATCTAGTGGGTTGATCTATTTTAGTTCCTTTAAGATTGGATAGATTTTTGGTGCCCGAGACTTTATTGGGAAAAGGGGCTGGGGCTTAGTTGCCCGAGGGTAGATTTGCAGTTTCCACAGTACCTCAACATTTCAGGGGCAGGAACTCATTTTGGTTCTCTATTTTCCATGGAGGAATTGTGGCTTGGAAGCAGCAGAACTTCGGCTCCCATGTTGTTGAGAGGGAGGCGCATCTTGGGAGGTCCTCAGTGTCATTCTCCTGTAGTCCTTTGTTTGGACAGCCTGATAATTAGGAGCAGCCACTTGTCACCCCCATACTATTTGTAGTGTGGGGAGTATTTACTTAGGACTAAGGTAGCTTTTCCTACTGCTTTTTCCTCAGTCGAGATAAACATGCCAGCCTTAGCATAGGAGTTGCAAGGTGAGCCTGCAGAACGGTCTTCAGCTCAACCAAGAGGGAACAAGATCTTACTTAACTTATGATAGGAGCTAGAGTCACAAGTGCTGGGATCACTCCCATCACCCCCCCCCCCCTTTTAGGAATGTTGCTTTGATGCAAGCTAGCCCTAAAGCAGGCATTTTCCCCTTTTGCATGACTTTCAGCATACATTGTTGGGTGGCTTCCTATCTACCTGGCACTACACGAGTGCTGTCTGTGCACCTTAGAACATGTGAGCATAGACACAACTCTGCATCCTTAACATTTTGAAGATAGATGACCTTTCCAACATTTGTCTTGGGAGAGTCTTACAGGGAGACAGTTGCTTTTGAGATGGATGTAGCTTTTGAGTCCTAAGCCTTATGCTTCTCGTGAAGCATTGCCTATTTCCAGAAGGCCTTGTGTTACTCCACTGTTAAGCTACACCTTCTTGGACTCCACTGAAGCAATCATTTTAGAAGTTATGCTAGACATTTACAGGTACCCTTCTCATCTGAAGCAGATCCTAAGAAGGCTGATGTTTTATGTTCACTCAGACAGGTGCATGGCCATGCACACACACATGCTCATTCACTCACTCTGATAGGAGTGAGGTTTTGTCTCATCAGTCCAATACAGAACTTTTGTGTGATCTTAACCATTCCTTCCTTTCCATATGGAGTAAGGTGGCACAAAAGAGGTGGACAGGTTTGGCAGGAATGTGCACTTTATTCTTTTAGAGTTGTCATATATAGTGTCTTTCAAGATTGTAGTTCCTCATACTGGATTACTTGAGAACTTTGCTCAAGGCCCTGGAGTCAAGTAGAAAAGCATCCAAATTCTGATAAATGCTGTGCTTATAATGTTCCAACTTAAGCGTTGCATTTTTGGATGCATAGGGTAGGGACAGTAGAAACAGCTCTGTGCTTGTGATGCAGCATACAGCTGATAACATCCCCCACAGAATGAGCTAGACAGTCTTCACTGGATGTGCCCTTTGGCAAGTGGGCTTTTTGGGCAAGAACTGTTTATTTTACTGTCTTCCTTGAGTGGAAGATGTATCCCCTGCTGTTGTCCTTGCACTTTCATTAGGAGAAAGAGGCATCACAAATGTGTGAAAGATTCAACCAGTAAATTAGTGGATCTGATTTTTTTTCCCCATCCATTCCTCAACTGATGGGTTTTGGATCCAACTTTAGCTGCTTTTTAAGACTTTAGGATTCAGAGCTCAGGCTTCTCCTCCTATGCATAATCCCTTCCTGTCCCCAACTTTACCTCAGATCTCGTTTGCCTTTTTTAGTTCAGACATGATTCATGGTTCACACTAGTGCTATTTGATATTTAGATAATTGGGATTTTTTTCTCTAACACTTGGATCATTTTTTTCTTGATAAATCAGTCTTTCTTTTTATACTGCCCTCCCCTTTACCTCATTTCTTTTGTTAAAAAAAAATCCTCTCTTGTATACGCCTTTTTCTTCCACCTGCTGCTTTTTACTAGTTTTTAATCTTGTAACTTTTTGTACCATTATTGGTAACTTTTCTTACCTTTACAATTTTTTTCTCCCTTTTTCTTGATGTATTACTTGACTAACATTGCTTGTAGTGTTCTTCTGTAGTTTTCTTTATAGGACTATGTCAGAGAAGCCCACAGGATTCAAGAAGTGTGTGGCTTCTGTCCTCAAGATGCCAAACTCTTGACTTGCACTCAAAATGTGTACACTGTTTTGGGAGCAGCTCACCTGAATGAAGATTGCTCTATTTGCATGACATTTCGGATATCGAGCCAAGATTGACCACCAAAATAAGGTTGTTAAAAAAAAAAAAAAAAAAAAAGACTTTCAGCTTTTCCGGGTTAGGGGTCACCACAGCAGAACTCCGGTCTGCATATAATTGGCAGTGGATTACAGTGCCGAGTTGCCAGCCTGACGTCCAACCTTCAACGAAGGCACGCCCATTCACGCTCGCACCTACCTGCATATCTTTAATGTTACTCGACCATGGGGAGGACATGCAGACTCCACACAGAAGGCGCTCCAGCAGAGAATCGAATGGGAGAACCTCTTGCTGTGAGGCGACAACGCTAACCACTGCACCACCGAACCAAAATAAGGTTGGACTGAAGGTTATTGTTCCCTCCAACTCTTCAGAATTTGCATATGGAGCTTCCCCCTTCCCCTCTGGTAAGAAGTTCTTGGATAAACACAAGGGAGACAAGAGTGACAGGCCTTTAAGACAAGGGCAAAGAAACAAGAAAGTGAGCCCCTGATAATTCTCTGCCATTCTTTTTGTCAGCGTCTCCAGTAACAAAATCTTCTCAACCTTTGGAACGGACTGCTCTTTCAGATTGACTACAGTTTGGCCTAAGCCTCCCTTCTGGAATGGAGATTTTCCCTGAATTCCTATCCTTCCCAGGCTGCATTTGCCTTTTTCTGCAGAGGAGACCTTCACAGAAATTCTCGAGATCACCTTCCACATCATCATAATCGCTGCGGTCAATCAGGTCTACCAGAAGCTTGACAGAAGCTGATATGGATAGAATGATGTCAAGCAGAGCACCTAACTGGCCCTCTTCAAAAGAAATGTTGATGAGTGGATGGGAAATAGAAGCTTCACCCCGAGGATCACTCCAGTGGCTCTACTTGACAGATGCACTGGGAACCAACGTCAGGCGGCACGATGCCAGGGCACTTCTATGGACTAGGCTTGTAAAGGCTACAGGGCCATTAGCCTAGTACACACCTATGAACAGTTTAAGCCAAAAATATTTACTGCATATCTGTAGGTGTGTGTGTATGTGTGCATATTCATCAGTGTTTTTGCAATCTGAGAACAATCTTCGACCATCCCACTGATGAATACAAAACACTGACAATTATGGTCAATCACATATAATAAATAAACACAATTGCAAATACAATTAGCAGCCTTGTACTTGTACATCCTGGAAAAAAAAACTCATTCACAAAGGCAGAAAAAAGTACATAAGGCCTTTGCCCCAATTACTTTTGGCTTATATATGCCAACTCCACAGCTACCACTACAGAGCAGTCAATGCAGTAAGCAAAAAAACACTCCTTGCGTACAATTTGATAAATCAGATATCTGACCAAAGGCTACACTCCCCCTTCACTGCTGATGACCGGACTTGTCCGCAAAAAACTATTAGCCAATCTGCAGGTATAATCTGTATATACACAAACATACACACATATGTATGTATACAGATTCCCTTCAAACCTACTTCAGCTTCATTTCAAGTCTTACATTACTTTTGCATGAAGTTTAAGGCAAAAAAATCCTACTTAACTTTTTGAAGTCCAAAGTCAGAAAAAAAGAAAGAAAAAAAGGCATTATTTTGCACATGGTAACTTCCATGTGCCAAATCTGTTAGCTCGGTATGAGCTCATAAAAAATAAGGTTTAGTCAGAATGTACAGCCCTGCGGAAGTTGTTGCTGGCAGTTCTACATCTGTCTTCAGAAATTCCTGTCAAAAAAAAAAAAATCAAAAGTTTCTACTCTTCCAACAAGTTTCTTTAAACAGGAGTGTTAAGAGAAAAAGTTTTAAAACATACTATTATTTGTCTCTTTCTCCCATCCAGCAAAATGAATATGCTATTTGCTGAAGTGTTGGTAAGAAAAGGTAATTGAACCATGTTTATTAAAGATGGGCTTTACCTATGATAGATGTAGTTTGCTTATGAACTTGAATAACATCTGTTTTCTACACTTCTGAATAAGAGTTAATTTACTGAGGCAGTCTGTGGAAAATTCCAGCTACCACTGTTGAACTAAGTATGCTGTACCTATTTGAACATTCTACACTAACTGTGGTTTTGAGGTAAACGTTCTACACTAACTGTGGTTTTGAGGTAAACATTCTACACTAGTTGTGGTTTTGAGGTAAAGCATTCTTTTCTGAGGTAAATTGTGATCCTAGATGTTTTTCATAGCCAACTGTCAACTGTTAGTAATGTAACAAAAGCTATTTTGGCTAGTAACAGGAAAGTATAAAAGTTGATGTCAGTAAACAAGCTGATCAGATTGAGATCATCTTGGCCAACATGCTGCTGTAATCTGGTTAGCTCCAAATAAAGAAGTTTTTCATCACCTGAGGCAGATGTGACTCGCTTGAATTTTTTTTTCTTCTGACAAGGAGTCATTTATTAGGCTTGGGTCAGAGTGTTGTACAGGGTTTTGACCTGCCTTATAAGGTGGTTTCTGGTAAAAGGAAAAGGGATACCTCTTTCTCAGAAGAGGTTCAAGATGTTGAAGCTGTACAGGATTGTGAAAGGTCAGAAATATTTTCTCCTCAGATGTCTGATTCAAATTCAGAGGAGTATGGCGTCTGATTCTCCCTGTGAGGGGTTATCTTTTTTCAAGACTATTTCCAGGATGAATCAATGTTTTCAGTAGGAAAACACTGAAGTTTCTCAGTACCTAAGAAAATATTATTTGCTACAACTGAAATTTCCATAATCTTCACCTATTCCTCCACTGTTGTCAGCCTTGGAGTATATTTATTTTACAGCTTGCGAGCTCCCAGACACTCCACCTGCTGCCTCAGTCTTATACACACATCACAGACCTCACCCAGAAGTTACAGCTTTAGTAAATCCAGCTACTACTAAACACTTTGTAAACTAACCTATCTCCTTCTGATAAAGATGGGAAGAGATTTTGATAAGTTTGGGAAAACACTGTGTGCTTCTGAATCTTTTAATTTTATTATTCAAAAAACTGTCAGACTTGCTGATGTTTATTTTGACCATGAAAGCATGAGAAATGCTTCAGCTTTGGTTTCCTCTTGTGGGGAAACATCTTCACTGTGTAATTTGATTTCTTCTATTTTTCAAGTCCCAACTTATTGTTCAAATGTGTGTATGACTCTGTGGGACTAGTACTACTTCCAGGTACTGCTGCCACTGTACTGTGCAGGATTCCCTGGCTGCAATCTCAGAATCTACCAGATAATGTAAAAATGAAATTCTGAAATTTCCCCTGGATCGGGATTTAGTTTTTGAATCCTCTGCTGCAGAGCTTATCAAGATGTGTGATGACAGGTGATGACAGAGAAGCTGATTCACAGAATCTCAGACACTGTCTTTTCTACAAGTTACTGCAGTAATTCAAAAGCTGATGAACAGTTCCCATAAAACCACATACAGTTTTGTCAAGTGACTAACAGAGGCAGTACTTCAGTTGTAATGACATCTCTTTGAAGCTATACTGTAAACTAGCTTACACAAGAATGTAGTGTTTTGTTCAAGGAGGGTCACTGTAAAAGTACATATTAGTATTTGCTTAGATTCTCAAGCAGTATTTGCTTTCATTTCTCTAGATATCTTAAGTGTTTAATAAAAACTGCATGCTATTTGTCAGCTGCTGCCCCCTACAACGGCCATCTTCAAAAGGAGTAGTCCTATCTCTAAGCAAGTTAGGCACAGAGCTATGTAGAATACTTAAGTTCAGATGCTTGTAGAAATATTCTGACCTCAGAAAGCTGCAACGTTTCGGAGAGATATTCAAGAAAACAAAACAGTGTACATATACAAGGGTATGCCTGGCTACACCCTTGTGTACTTCCAATGTATAAGGTTTTGTGAAAGCCAGAACTATGTTGATCTATGCTACCTGATGTATCTACTCCCCATATGCTTTTACTCTGCAACATACAGGTTCATAAATACTTTTCATTTTCTTGAATGAAACAACATTTCACTAGTTCTAGAGTAATGTTGGAGTAGTCTGTGTCTGCCTAACAAATGCAGATATTCTATTACTACATTTACCAGGTAGCATCCGACTGGGCCAGAAGCCCGTTTTCAGCAGAGACCCGGGGAGAAAAGCTCCATAAATGCATATATCATGACTTAGAGAGACATGAGAAAAGGTTCAAAATACAATACAAATTGAACAAAGAAAACACAGAAACAATACGTATACTAAAGTAACATTTTTAGAATTACAAATCTTAAAAGAGAACAAAGATTTTTAGCATTACAAATCTTAAAAAAGTATAAGCAACACTCAGTAATTAAAACTCATGTAAATGTCTATAGACTGTATAAACAAAATTATTTTTTAAACAGTCATATGCTCTGCAACATACAAGTTCACTACTACACAGTTAATGAAAGGAAAAAATAACTTTAAAAAATGAAAGTACAGCTAAGTGACAAAAATTATCAGGCATTGGGGTTGGCGTAATGGTTAAGGTGGTTACCTCACAGACACAAGATACAGGGTTTGATTCTCACCCTTAAAGACAACTAGTTAGGCTCAAAATGGCCTGCGAGGGCAGCTAGCCCAGTACCTATCTATGAACCTCTGAACAAATCCATATAGCTCCTTGGCATAGCCTTCTGGCAGGACTGTAAACAGAACACTACTAAAACAGAGATGCACAACACTGAAACCAGGAAACCAAACAGCCAGACAATAATAGAAATTTAGTAAACTAGATCTCTTCAATTTCACTTAGTATTATGAAAAAAGTGTCACATTTAAGTATACCCTTCTCTGACAGACATACCCCTGCCTAGCAGAAAGCACTATTTGTTCTAAGACCATATTTTTATCTATTCTCTTCTGGCAGAGTAACAGCATCAAAATTACCATCTGTAGTGCTTTACTTTTCTTCAGGGGCGGCAGCCGTGCTGCAGCGGTTAGCGTTGCCGCCTCACAGCAAGAGGTTCTATGGTTCGATTCTCAGCTGGGGTGCCTTCTGTGCGGAGTCTGCATGTCCTCCCTGTGGTTGCGTGGGTTTCCTCCGGGTGCTCTGGTTTCCTCCCACATCCCAAAGACATGCTGTAAGTAGATTGGACACACTAAACTGGCCCTAGGTGTGAGTGTGTGCATGTGTGTGCCTTCTGTGGAAGGTTGGGCGCCGGGCTGGCAACTCAACACAGTAAAACTCCACTGCCAATCATGAGCGGACACGTGATCCGCTGTGGCGACCCCTAACTGGGAAAAGCCGAAAGAATAAGAAGTGCTTTACTTTTCTTCTATTCTGAAGCTTCCTAATAAGTTCTGAAGCTTGAATTTAAAGCTCCTGACAGCTTCACTAATACAAAACAGGCCACAGGACCATGTCCCAGCATATACTTTTTCAGAACTATAAGAAAAACTTCCTAGCTTCAAACTGTGTCACTACTTTTTCAGAACTACAAGAAAAAATCCCTAGCTTCAAATTGTATCACTATCTCAGTTAAAAACTGGAAAGATATACAACTGTCATAAGGTTCTGCCCCATTCAGATGGGTGTCAAATTATACATTATCTAGGATGTATGAAATTACTGTGCCTCTGTTTTTAAAAAAAAATAAAGGGGGGGATTACATTTACAGTTTACCTCTTACAATTAATATAACTTTATCCATAATAAAGAACATCTGGATAAGAACTTACCAAACAGTACATGTCCAAATGATCACTGTTGCAATATTAAAAACCTATAGTCTTATCCTGCCAAGGGAAACCATATGGTTGGCTAGCATACCAAAGCATGGATGCCTTCCCCCAATGCTGTATGGTCAACATATGACCTTAGCAGATTTAAGGCAGTGGTACACAAAAGACCTACAAATGTAAAATACCTCAGAGGGCTTCCTTGCCCCTGATAAACTGCAGGAGCAGAAAGACAGGCAACTACGTACATATGTGCAAGTAAAAAAAAGAGGTGGAAAACAAAACAACCCACCTCAGCCAAAACTAAAAAATCCCAGTGAAGAGGGATAGCGTTTTTTGGTAGTCTAGCATGGAGGACTTCTTTCAACAACTGCTTTACCTCAAATTGAGCACAAGTGGTGGATCCAAAGGGAGACCAGCAGAAATGGCTGACAGATGAGCTTTAACAGAAGAAAAAACTAAACAAGCATTGAACAACTCGCATAAATAAACTAGCATATTATGAATAACCATCTGATAAAGGTTCCAGTTCTGTGTATAGCACAAGAGAAAATTTCTTCCATTTGGAGACATAATTTCTAGTCTTTACTTTCATAGCCTCCTACAAAACCTTAAACACATACTCAAAGAAATGGTGCCTAACTGGAACTAAAACTCTTATCAAAGTCTAAGGGCTTGATGAATGAAGAAGGCTTTGTTTTGCGAAAGTCCATCATGCAAGGTAACTTGGTGATTGCCCTAGCCAGATGAAGGGAAAACCAATGCTGTGTGAGCCAAAAGGGCTTGTCATCGATCTTCAGAAGACAGTACAGTTGTGTAAAATATTATCATAGCAGTAGATGTTCTTCTCTTCACTGTTGTAAGGTAAGGGGTTTCCTGCCAAGGATAGCCCAATGTCTGGCCAGTGTACCAATATTTTTAGTGTTTACATGTACGCTCACTGCACAAGGCATAGGGCATAAAGGTGAGTTGTAGAGACACACACACCTCAGAACTGAAAAGCCCCAGGAGGAACAGAATGTTGCTAGGGACCATGACAAGGAAGAAAATGAAAATAATCCCTATAGCCAAGAGGGCAAGAAGAATAGGTCAAATTAGAGGGGCTAGGGAGGGAGGGAGCAAGGCAATACTACAACAGTGAAGAAGAAAAGGACATCTACTGTAATGGCAAGATTTTACACAACTGTACTATGTCCTTCCATATCACTGTTGCAGTACTCCTTACATAAGGAAGAGGACAAAAGCTTAAGAGGAATCCTGGGAGGAGGAAGGCATTGAAGAGCCCTCTATAAACCCATGCAGGACAGCCCTGGCAAAGCCAGCTCTTGAAATAACATCCAACTTGTAATGCTTAGTGAAGGCATGGACAGAAGTCCAACTAGCAGCCTCAAATATGGAAATGGTATCCAATCCTTTGAGAAAAGGCACCAGAAAAAAACAGCTCTGGTAGAATGAGCCTTTACAGAGGATGAAATACATTTACCATGAAAAGAACAAAAGGAAATGGCCTTAGAAATACAGGAAAAGAGAGTTTCTTTAGAGACTGCCAAACCCAAAGTCGTGGGATAAAAGGAAACAAAAAGTTGCTCAGATTTGCCACTAGCCTTAGTCTTATAAAATATCGGAGCTGTCTATGCAAATCCAAGGTGTGAAGAACTTTCTCACTGGCAGACTGTGGAGAATGAAAAAAGGAAGGCAAATTAATAGAATGATTAAGAGACAACTCATTGACCACTTTGGGTATAAAAAGTATGAAGAGACATCCTGTCCCTGTGAAAAACTAAAAAAGGAGGAACTGACATGAGAGCATGAAACTCGGATACTCTAGTAGCTGAAGCAAGGGTTAAAAAAGAACAGTCTTTCATGTACAATGTTGCAAGGAAGCTGAAGCAGCAGGCTCAAATTGAGCCCTAGTCAATTTTTCAAGAAAATAACTGAGGTCCCAGGAAGTCTGAATAGGCTTCTTGGGAGGCCTGATATGAAGAACGTCTTAAGAAATTGTTTGACCTCAAATCTAAAGGCCAGAGGAGGAACTAAGGGCAGACTAACAGAAACTGCTGACATGTGAGCCTTCAGTGGAGAACATACAAATTTAGTAGGGTACAGATAACAAAAATAAGAAAACCATAGGAATCTGCTTTGAAAAGGCATCCTGGTTTTGAGAGAGGCACCGGAGAGAAAATGTTTTCCATTTGGACAAATTACGACTTTCTGGTAGTGGGTTTTCAGGCCTGCTGCAAGACCTGAAGCAAGTACACAGAAAAGAAGTGCCTAAAAGGGAATAAAAAGTACAGTTGTGTACACTTACCATAAATGTAGATGTTCGAATGTATTCACTGTTGCAGTCATTACATTTGGGTAATCCTGCTGGCAGGTTGCCCTCAGTCAGCCTGAATTCCAAAGTCTCGGGTCCTGCGTCGGTTACTGTCGCCCCTTCCCTGACGTCAGGTCATCAGGGTTATAAAAGATGCAGCTAACGCCATTTTCTTCAGTTTTTCTTGCCCCAGATGTCAGGTGCCCCTAAAACGGTAGGCTAGATATATATATATATATATATATATATATATATATATATAAACCATACATGCACCAAAATAAACTTTACCTTCATCTACAAGCAAATACACCCCATAGGTTGTATAGATCAGAGAAGCAAAGATAGGTTCCAGCAGAAATAAGGGGGATGGCGGGTGGGTAACCTGGACAGCAACAGTGAATACACTCGAACATTTACATTTATGGTAAGTGTACACAACTGTACTATGTTCTTCGTGTTTCACTGTTGCAGTCATTACATTTGGGTAGAGTCCCAAAGCTATGGTTGGGGGGGCTGGAGCTAAACATTAGGAGCGGCTATGAAGCCCTGCAGAACTGCAGTGGCAAAGCCTGCTCTGGATTTAGAGTAAAGTGGCAGATTGAATTGCTTTGTAAAGATGTGCACTGAACTCCAAGTAGCAGCCTCTAAAATGTCTTTGGTTGGTACTACCCTGAGAAAGGCTGCAGAACTGGCTGCAGCTCTGGTTGAATGTGGCCTAATGCCCTTAGGCACTGGCTTGCAATGCTGAGAGTAGCAGAAACGAATGCAGTGACCTATCCACTTAGAAATAGTCTGCTTGGAGATGGCCTTTCCTTGTGATCCTGCAGCATCTGCCACTAGTAATTGTTCTGTCTTTTGGAAAACTTTAGTTTTGTCCAAGTAGAATCTAAGTTGTCTGTGTACGTTCAAAGAAAGCAGAATTTTCTCCCCCTTGTTCTGTGGATTTGGATAAAAAGTTGGCAAATGAATAGTTTGGTTAAGGGCTACACTGGACACCACCTTAGGCATAAATGTAGGGTTTGTCCTCATAGAGACCCTGTCTGGATAGAAAATGATAAAAGGTTCTACAGCCATGAGAGACTGTAGCTCTCACACTCATCTTGCAGAAGTTATTGCTAGGAGCAGAGCTGTTTTCCAAGATAAAAACTTTATATCCGCAGTAGCAGCTGGCTCAAAAAGAAGCAGGGTGAGTTTTTCCAAGACATAATTGAGGTCCCATGCAGGCATTGGCGATCTCCTTGGAGGCCTTAAATTTTTGGCTCCTCTGAGGTACTGCCTTAATAAAGGCTGAGAAGAGTGGTGGCTCTGTAATGTAATGAGCTGAAATGGCAGAGGCAAGGATTTTAATTGATGAAAAAGATAAGTCTTTGTCCAGCATCTCAGTTAAGTATTGCAAAATCCGAGGAATATTTGGTACAGCTGTGTCAGTTCCTTGAGCTTGGTTCCAAGCACAAAATCTCTTCCCTTTTCCAGCATGGGATTTTCTAGTACTAGGCCTTCTGGTTTCCAAAATGACATCCATGACAGCTTTACTGAGATGCGTGCTTTGTATGGCTACATTATCCACCATGCTGCCAGATTTAGAGTCCTGAGCTGGCTGTGCAGAATCGGATTGTTTTGTTTGGACAGTAGATGAGGTATTTGAGGTAAGGCCCAGGCTGGGCATTGAGACAAGTTCCTTAAGATTGAATACCAGTACTGGCAGGGCCAGTCTGGGGCAATCAAAATCATTTTTGGTTTCTCCTACCTCACCTTTAAGATTTCCTTGAGGAGGAGAGGCAGTGGAGGAAAGGCATATACTGATAGGTTTTTCCAGCTGAAAGATAAGGCGTCCACTTTCCATGCTTGTCTGTGATAAGTCCTTGTGCAGAATCTTTTTAGTTGATAGCTGTGAGGGGAGGCAAATAGATCTATGTCCGGGCATCCCCATTTCTTTACCATGCTGAAGACTTGTGGATCCAGGTGCCACTCGTGGGGATCCATGAGGTTTCTGCTTTGTTCGTCTGCCAGAGTACTGTCCTCTCCTGGCAGGAATTGTGCCTGCAGATGAACTTGGTAAGTCAATGCCATGTCCCATAAAGCCATGGCTAGTCTGCAAAGGGGGTAAGAATGTGTGCTCCCCTGCTTGTTTATGTACCACATGACCATGGTATTCTGTCTTTATCAGTAGTTGTCCCAGATGAATAAGGTCCTTGAAGGCTGTCAGGGCATTTTGAACAGCTAGCATCTCTTTTTGATTGATATGTAGATGGCATTTGATTTGTGGACCAGGTGCCCTGAACGCCTTTTCCTGCCATGTGGGCCCCCCAGGCATAATCTGATGCATCCGTTGTTAGGTTCTGCCTGGCTGGGGGTAGTGAGAATGGCTGTCCCTTGTTTTGGTGACAAGCCTTTGCCCACCATCGAAACTCCTGTTGCAGGCAGGGAATGAGAGAAATCATGGTTTCCAGTATGTGGCAATGTTGTGTCCAGACACTTTTTAGGTACCACTGAAGTTTCCTCATATGCAGTCTTGCATATGGAATTAGTAGGATGCAGGATGCCATGAAGTCCAAAGCCTGCAGAATTTTTCTTGCAGATAACTGGGCCTTTGTTGGTATTTCCTTGAAACAGATAGTCAGTTGCCTTTGTTTGTCTGGCGTGAGATAAGCCATCTGGGCAGTTGTACTTAAGCTTGCACCCAGGAATATTATCTCTTGAGAGGGTACTAGTTTTGATTTCTTTTCGTTGACTGTGTACCCTAGGCATGTTAAAAGTCTTTTCAATGACGCCAGATGCTGTAGTAGAATGCCCTTGTTCTCTGCTTGAATAAGGCAGTCGTCCAAGTAAGGATATATTTGTATTCCTCTTTGTCTGCAGAAAGCAATTACTGGTGCCAGCACTTTGCGAAGACCCTGGGCGCAGTAGATAAGCCAAAGGGCAGTGCAGAGAATTGGTAATGCTTTGAACCAGCCTTGAATCTGTGGTATCTTCTGCATGATTGTCTGATTGGGACATGCAGATATGCCTCTTTTAGGTCTAAAGTGACGAATCAAGCCTTTCTGACCAGCATAGGCAGAAGCTGCTGCAAGGTCAACATCTTGAATTTTAGTATATCCAGGAAAGTGTTTAGAATAGATAGGTCCAGTATTGGTCTCTATGCTTTGTCCTTTCTGGGTACCAAGAACAGTCGAGTAAAATCCTTGTCCCTGCTTTTACTGTGGCACTTGTTGAATAGCCCTCATGTCCATGAGGGATGAGACTTGTTTTTGAGCCTCTGCCCATTGATTTTTTGGCAGGTCTGGCCAACCGCTTGCCCTTGGCAGGGTATGGAAGTGAAACTTGTAGCCTTGTGACACAATGTCTGGAACCCATTTGTCCTGGGTTATAATGTGCCAATTCTGAGAAAAAAGTGCTATTTTCCCCCATAAGGGTGCTGCCAGTAGATAAGTGCTTGGTGCAGGCAAGGGGAAGTCATTGGGACTGTTTCCTGTATGGTTGTGATTTGTCTTCTCCACTTTTGGAGGTAGAAGCACACCACTGCTTAAACCTGTGCGAACCTTGCGGCTGGGATCTGCCTCTAGGGTGTCTGGATCCATCCCTTTGAGGTCTGTCTGACACTGGGAAGGACTGATTTTTTGTAGGCCAATGTCTGTCAAACCTAGGTGGCTGTACTTGTAAAAAAACTTTGACCGTTTGCATAGATTTAGCCTTGTCCTCAATTTTCTTTAATACGTCTGCCTTAACTCCAAACAAGGTATCATGCTGTAATGGTGCATCTAATAATTTAGCTTTGACATGATCAGGCAGATTTTGTTCCTTTAACCAAGCATGCCTCCTAATGACAGAACTAGGCTTGCCACCCCTCCGTTTTTTTTCCGGACTATCAGGAAATCAAACCGATTCTCCGGTAGTCCGGAAAACACTGTACAAACTCCGGTATTCTGTTTCAAAAAGGAAACAGACTATCGGAGTTTGTAAATCGGCTGATTTACTACGCTTTTTTTTTTTTTTACAGAAAAGCATAGTAAATCAGCCAAAAGCAGGCGGCGGGAACGAAAAAAGAGGGCGTTCCCATTGAGTGATGCTGTCGTGACATCACAAAATAGGAGGTATGTTGGCGGGAGAGGGGGTTGGGGTGGGCGGGGTTACTGGTGACACGAGGGGCGTGGCTTTGCTCCGGTTTTAGCCGTGAAGGAAGGTGGCAACCCTAGACAGAACCCGTAACAGCGGCCCTGCAGGAGGCCTCCAGAGAATCAAAACCACATTGCAAAGTATGCTTTCCAACTTGTTCAGCTGCATGCAATAAATCCAGCATTTCTTTGTTTTCTGCACATTCAGAATTTACCAACATTTTCTGTTTAAGCAGTGTCATGACATATTGCTGATATTTGAGCATATGAAACTGGCAGTTTAAGGCCCTTATAGCCAAGGTAGCAGATGTGTAAATCTTTTTCCCCCATCTATCCAGTGCCCAAGAATCTCTGTCGGGGGGGGGGGGTAGTGTTTTTTGCAGTGGAAGCCTTAACCCCTTTGGGACCCTGAGAAATAGTATCTGGGTCTGCTGCAGGGTTTTTGAAAAAGAATTTATGAGAGTCAAGAACCCTGTAGTATCCGTCAGGCTTAACAGGAGCTGGGGGTAAGGAGTCAGGGGTCAGACTAGACTCTGAAAACACATCATCTACAATGTAACACAGGTGGAATAGCTAGAGGCCTGTGTTGAGGTAGTAGAAGGAAGTCCCCGAGTCTCTTCTTAGATTCTGAAAAATTTTGGCTCTCCCAGTGGAAATGCTCCCTCATGGTATGCAAGGTTTCTCCAAAGGAATAGTCCTCAGGAGGAGAAGCTGAAGGAATAGATTCTTCAGCATCAGAATCCTCATAGGGGGGGAAGAGAATATTCCTGATCAGAAGAGGAATCTGAGGAAATGGAAACCTGATCTGAAGATTCATAGTCTGTCTCTTGCTTAGGCCTCTTATCAGGAGGGGAATAGGAACCCCTGATCAAGGTAAGTAAGTCTTCGGCCATTTTGAGCATCTGTTTTTTGGGCATGGAGGCCTGTCCATGTGGCTGGTGAACTTGTTTCTTTGTCTTTAAAGGTGTTTTAGTCTTTGCCTTTGAAATTGAAGTCGGTTTAATGCATAATTGTTTAGGTCTGAACAAAGGGAATAGTCTGCGAGGCTCCAATACCTTGAGTTTCCAGCGGCTTGACCGACTCCACGTGGGAGTCGGTAGCGGCCTGCAACTCTAAAGTAGTGGGTGTCAGGGGCTGCAAAAGCGCTTCACTGAGAACTGGCGACTGGCTTAGGAGAAGCTTCGTCTGTTTTGGACCTCAGTTGCCTGTCTTTTCTTTGCGCTTTTTGTGAACTCTGGTAGTCGGATGGCTATCCGACAACACTGTATAATTAAATCTGCGCCCAAAATAGCTTAGTGCAAAATCGTACCAACGCTTAATAGTGCGTTGGTTAAATCTAGCACAAAACCGACAACTTGAAACGTCGTGGTCAGGGCCTAGGCAAGGAATACAGTAAGAATGATAGTCCTTATGAGGTATTTGCTTCCCACAAGAAATACAATTAACTTTTTCTGACATCAGTCTGAAGCAAGAAAAAAAGTTTCCCCAACAGGGTACTTATGCTTTTAATGAAGACATCAGATCTGAAACTCGAACACGAAAATCTCAGGAGTCGACCGACCGGCACTTGCGAACTGCTTCTGCTTCGGGCACCGCGTGGCAAGAAAGACTGAAGAAAATGTCGTCGGCTGCATCTTTTATACCCCTGACAACCTGATGTCAGGGAAGGGGCGACAAAACCGACGCAGGACCCAAGACTTTGGAATTCAGACCGACTGAGGGCAACCTGCCAGCAGGATTACCCAAATGTAATGACTGCAACAGTGAAACACGAAGAACATTCCTATCATCCACAGCATCAGTTGAAGAGTGGACAAGTAAGGATGGATAACAGACCCCTTGTCTTGTGTGAGAAGGTCTACCCGATGAGGTAACGTGGTGACTGCGTCCGGCCAAATGAGAAAGAAGGGGGAACCACTACTGTCTGTACAAAAAGGGAGTCACTAACAAGATTTTGGGTGAGTCTTGCCTGATCTTGTGCAAGACCCTCAGCAGCAGAGGAAGAGAAGGGGAGGGAAGGTGTACAAAAACATTGCTTTTCTAGGAAAAAAACTGGGTCCATTTTCCAAACCAAAGGACTTGGGATTCTGGAACAGAATAGAGGAAGTTGTCTGTTCAGAGGGGAGGCAAAAAGATCTACCCAAGGAATACTCCACCGACGAACAATGTTTACAAACATCTTTCTGAAGCAGCCATTCATCAGCCTGTGTGCTGGACCTGCTCAAAAAGTGCCACTATATTGTGCATCGAGGGAATGTAGACAGCCTGAAGAGTCACTTGATAGCTAGATCAGAGACTTGAAGATCTAGCCTGCAAAGAAGGAAGGACATTATACCCCCTTGCTTGAACATACCACATAACTATGGTATTGTCTATGAAAACTGAGAGGCCTGGGATGAAGAGGGAATGAAAAGCCTGAAGAGTTAGAACAGCCATCATCACCTTGAAGTTGATGTGGTCTGACTTCTGATGCAGAGACCAGAAACCCTGGACATTGAGAGAGCCAAAGGAAGCTTCCCCACACACTGTCTAAAGCATCTGACAAGAGCTCGAGTTGAAAATGGAGGGTGCAAAGTAAACCCTGGGTTGAGAGAAAGCTGGTAAATCCACCACTGAAGCCTGTGTTTGAGAAAGGGAACTAAAATGGCCAGGAGGTGACAGAGTCGAAGCCACACAGATATGAAGTACTACTGAAACTTTCTCACATAAAGCCTGGACAGAGGTAGCATAGGAATTGTGGAGGACAAACCCGAGAACCCTGAGAAAGTCCATGGCCAAGACTGAAGCCAGAGGAAGAGGAGACTGGAAAAATGGAATCAGATATGGGGCTCTTGGCAACGAGCAGGGAGGCTAGCATGGGAATGGTCTGGCTCCTGCAACCCAGAACAACATGATCCTGAGAAGGAGTCAAGATTGATTTTTGAAAGTTTGTGAATCCCAGAGTTTGCAGCAGAGAGAGTAAACTGTAGGTCCTGAAGCAGAACCTCAGGGGATGAGGCCTGAATAAGCTGGATCATCCAAATAAGGAAAGATCTGAATCCCTCTCAATCTGCAAAAAGCAATGACTGCAGCATGGCATTTTATGAATACCCTTGGGGCAGTAGAGAGGCCAAAGAGCAAGGCAGAGAACTGAAAATGCAAGGAAGAAACAGAAAAATGCAAAAACTTCTTGAAACGGGGATAGATGGAGATGTGACTGTGAAAGCAGGCATCCTTGAGATTCAGAGAGACCTGAAATGTTTTGGGGAATGGGGGGAATGAAGTTTAAAGGAACATTTAAAAGGAGGGGACCTTCAGAAAGGTGCGAGCTGAGAAAAGTCCTGAATTGACCTCCAGGTGCCCTCTTTCCTGGGAGCCAGAAACATTCTGGAATAAAAACCCTTCTCTTCCTGGGCAGGGGTTCACAACCTGAATGGTGCCCTGGGCAAAGAGAGAATGAAGCACCTTCAGAAAGAGGGGAAGGTGTTTTCAAGGAGGCTCAGGGATGCCAACAAAGGAAGGAAAAGATTTCCGAACCATAAAATACTCCTGACAGATGACGGACAGAACCAGAGTGTCTGCTGTGATCCTAAACTAATATGGAAGGGACAGGAAAAAATGAAGGGACAAAGGAACCTGGACGAGGGAAAAGGGAAGCAAATTGTCAAATGGAACCTGGCTTGTCCTGAAAATGAGGTTTCTGAGAAACCGGGATCTGTGCAGATTTAGCATGAGGTACATGTCTAGAACCCTTTTTACCCTTGGGTAGGAGGTCAGACTGCCTGCAAACAAAAGCAGATTTGGAAGGGTAATTTCTCTGAAACTTAGGGCTAGAAGAAACAAAAATATGTTTCAACTACTGCAAAGCTTTGCCGTTATCCTGCAGGGATTTACAAAGTTTAGCAGCAGGGTCAAAAAGTTTTGTTTTTGTTTTTTTTATCCAGAAATGCATCCAATAATTTGTCCTTAATGACATCAGGCAAAGCATGAAGATGAAGCCAAGAGTTAACTTCTAATAACAGAACCAAACACAGCAGCCTTGGAAGACGCATCAGCTGCGTCATAACTGCATTTGATAGAGTGGAGAGCCACTTGAGAAGTAGAACCCAACAAGGAAAGAACCAATGTCTTCCCTTCAGAATCGGGAAGGACAAATAACCTGAGAAAGGAGGGATAAAATAAACCTGGTCATAAAAGTCTGGTAATTAATAGCTCTAAAAAACAGGGTGGCAGCAGTATACACCTTTTTAGCCAATTTCTCCAAAGTTGTACTGTCCTTATCAGAAGGAAGCAACCTAGAAGAGGGCAACAGCTTGAAAGGTTTATCAGAGGGGAGCGATACAACTGAAGGAGCCGCTGAAGGGTATTTATGCAGAAATATACAGTCAGAAGTCTCATAAAATCTGCCAGGCTTCTTAGCAGCTGGGGCTGAGAATCAGGGGCTACAGAAGTTGCTGAAAAAGTACCCAGACCACCAACCAAAACTGGAAGGACAGCAGTAGGCTTGGGAAAACTCCATCTGGAGGAGCTCATAATACCTCTTCTGGTATCAGAAACTTGAGAACAACCCCACTTAAGTCCATCATACAAAAACAAGTGTCCCCAAAGGAGAGTTCTAAGGTGGATCTAGATTGATAGAATCCTCTTCCTCACACCCACACTCCTGTCAGATCCCTTTCCCCTTGGACTGTGGGAGTGAGGAAGAGTATTCTATCAGATCTCTTCCCCCTTGAACTGTGGACTGATGGAATCCTCTTCCTCACACCCACAGTTCAAGGGGGGAGGGATCTGACAGGAGCATGCTAAGGACTCTTCCTTAAAATCCTGATTCTCTGAGGAATCCTGCTCTTTAGGTCTCTTAAGAGGAGTACAGGACCAGAAAAAGGCAGGCACAGAGACCCCTTGTGGAGGCTTTAAAGCCATTACGTATTAACTAATCCCCAAGTAAAATCCTGCCATTCTTGTTTGGGATCCTTAACTGCAGGGGAAAACTTTTTTCTGCTTCTTCTTCTGCAGGTCATCATCTGCATAAAAAACCCTAGGAGGGTTGGAGCCTTGTTAGCACTAAGTAGTACGGATCTCCTCTTGTACTAAGATCTGTGGAATCCCTATCAGTCCCCCTGATATAATCAGCCAAGGTTCCCCCTCAATGTCTGGGGTAGACATCTGCAAAGCCTCGGAGGACATATGAGAAGTATATAACATGGAAAAATGAGCAGGTATCAAAACGGCATAACCCAGAATAAAGCTTTTTCAACTCAGTTTGTTCCGGTACCTCAGCCTTTCGTCTTCAAGGAATAATTTTCATCTCACCATAACTCCATTTTAAAGTCATCCCAAAGTACAGTTCGACTGACATCAATTAATATAAACATCACATTTAAAGTAGCAAGTACAAACTTGTTTCTCAACACACACATATTATACTCAACATATTTTTACCTAAACATTTACTTAAGTCAGATACATGCCAGGCTCTGGTGGGGTCACGTTAGAAGAATCTGATACAACCACCGGATGATCCCCCGGGCTTTCACAAGCCTCAAGAAAGACATACAGGGGAGGGCTGGACAGCAGCCATATCAGACCTGAGCTTCTTAGCCTTTTCCTTGACCAATGACGGACTCCTGGGATGGGAAGACTCTGCCATAGCACCCTGAGCTAACAACTTAAGATGCTGGTTTTCACGGTAAAGAGACAAGGAGGAGAGGTGACTATGCAAAGTCTTGGGACAAATGTTTGCCACAGACAACACGATGTGTATGGTCATGAGAAGCACCCAAGCAGAACAGACACTGTTCATGACAATCCTTATGGGGAATCTACCTGCCACACTGACATTTTCCCTTTCTAAATGACAAGTAAACACTAAAATAAAAGAAAAAAGGAAAACCCCAATGGGGTTCTTATCTGCAAATGACTCCGTAACTAGCAAAGAAGGGCTTTCAGACAGACATTCAATGATGACATTTAGACTGGCAGCAAAGAAATTCTGAGGTGTGTGCATTCATACATCACCTTTATGACCTACGCCTTGCACAGGGAGTATACGTGTGACGTACGATGACTATAAACACTAAAGGCTTTGATATACTAGCTAGACCTTGGGCTATCCTTGGCAGGAAATCCCTTACATAAGGAATGCTGCAACACTGACATGGAATGACATCTTATTAAACCAAATGAATTGCAGGGAAACCATAAAGGAATCTAATTTTCCATAGAAATACCATAGTGCTTGTTCGCCACACCTGATGGCATGATCGTATTGAATAAAATCGTTTGAGCGGTCGGTTGTATATGGAAGCAAAGAGATGCATCTATTTAATATCCAATTTTGAAGGTGTGCTCTGGATCTGACCCTGTTTCTCCCAGACGGTATACAAAGCCTGAAGAAAAATGTGTGTGTTGAGTTGCAATTTCCCAAGCTATCAGAGAGAATCAGCAGAGATTTGGTCTCTGGACCTAATCTGGAAGATGAGGCAGTCACATGGCAAGCAATCCGTCTTGAAAGAAAAACTCAAAAAAACTTGGGCACAGACTATCCCTCATCTAGTATTATATTGGGAGTCAACGACTAGGCTTGTAAAGACCCTCAAGTCAATAGCCTAGTGACATCCTATGAACACACATCGTTTAATGAAATCTTGGAAAGTGAGAGGATGTCTGAGGAGTGGAGAAAAAGTGTTTTGGTACTGATTTCTTTTAAAAATAAGGGTGATGTGCAGAGCTGTAGTAACTTCAGAGGGATAAAATTGATCAGTCACAGCATGAATTTATGGGAAAGAGTAGTAGAAGCTAGGTTAAGAAGGGAGGTGATAATTAGTGATCAGCAGTATGACTTCATGCCAGGAAAGAGCACTACACATGCGATATTTGAGTTGTACAGTGTCTTTGTGGACTTAGAGAAAGCATATGACAGGGTGCCTAGACAGGAGTTGTGGTATTGTATGAGGAAGTCGGGAGTGGCAGAGAAGTATGTAAGAGTGGTACAGGATATCTACAAGGGTAGTGTGATGATGGTGAGATCTGCAGTGGGAGTGACAGATGCGTTTAAGGTGGAGGTGGGATTACATTAAGGATCAGCTCTGAGCCCTTTCTTATTTGCAGTGGTGATGGACAGGTTGACAGATGAGATCAGAAAGGAGTCCCCGTGGACTATGTTGTTTGCAGATGACATTGTGATATGTAGTGAGAGAGAAGGGAACAGGTTGAGGAGACCCTGGAGAGGTGGAGATATGCTCTAGAGAGGAGAGGAATGAAGGTCAGCAGGACTAAGACAGAATGTATGTGTGAATGAGAGGGAGGATAGAGGAATGGTGAGGATGCAGGGAGTAGAGCTGGCGAAAGTGGATGAGTTTAAACACTTTGGATCAACAGTTCAGAGTAAAGGTGAGTGTGGAAGAGAGGTGAAGAAGAGAGTACAGGGAAGGGTAGAGTGGGTGGAGGAGAGTGTGTCAGGAATGATTTGTGACAGACGATTACCAGTAAGAGTGAAAGGAAAGGTCTACAAGAGGGTAGTGAGACCAGCTATGTTATATGAGCTGGAGACAGTGGCACTGACAAAAAGGCAGGAGTCAGAGTTGGATGTGGCAGAGTTAAAGATGTTAAGATTTGCACTGGGTGTGACGAGGGTAGACAGGATTAGGAATAAGTATATTAGAGGTCAGCCCAGGTAAGACGTTTTGAAGACAAAGCCAGACAGGCGAGGTTTGGAAATGTGCTGAGGAGGGATGCTGGGTATACTGGGAAAAGTATGCCAAGGATGAAGCTACCAGGTAAAAGGAAAAGAGGAAGGTCTAAGATAAGGTTTATGGATGTGGTGAGAGGACATGCAGGTGGTTGGTGTGATAGAGCAAGATGCAGAGGACAGGAAGAAATGGAAACAGATGATCCGCTGTGACAACCCCTAATGTGGGGATAGCCGAAATATTATATATATATATATATATATATATATATATATATATATCGGTTCATAGATAGGTACTAGGCTATCTGCCCGAAGGCATTTATAAGCCTAGCCAGAATGTGTTAGCTTTCGCTACCCCCTTAGATTACTTTCCTGTGCCTCTGTCCAGCACAGCCACTGAAGTGATCCGCGGGGTAAACTTTCTGTTTCCCATCCACTCGTCAAGGTTTCTCTTGAAGAGAGTTAGCGAGGAGCTCTGCCTAATGTAGACTGGAATCTTGTTCCAAAGCATGGGAAGTCTCTGGGACAGGAATCTATCCCTCCAGCACATCCTATTTATTGTTGTGGTGAGGTTTAGATCCCTACAGCGTGTGGCTTGAGGGGATATGGTTTTCTTTAGGTGGAACATGTCCATCAATTCTGGGTTGGACATGGCCTTGTATGCCAGGCAGAGATCATCTCTGAGTGGGCGGTATGCGACAGAGTACAGCTGGTGTTTCTTCAGTCGAGCTGCATAGAATTAGAAGTTATGTACTCACCATAACGTTCCATCTGAGTAGGTGTATTCATTTGTCTGCAACCTGTGGGTTATGGATCCGATATCGGATCTGAACCGGCATGGTTTACCAGCTATGGATCCAAGCTCTCAGCTCCTCCCCTCACCCATAATGCCCTGCTCTACCCTCATGACCTCAGATCGAGTTTGCCAACAGCAAGAACACCCTGAAAAGGGTAACACACCATATGCAGGAAACTGAAAGGCCAGGGGGATAGGAGGGCGGGATGGTTGCAGACAAATGAATACACCTACTCAGATGGAACGTTATGGTGAGTACATAACTTCTAAATCTGAAGTAGGAGATTCATTTGTCTGCAACCTGTGGGACAGAGTCCCCAGCTACCTGGATCTTGGGCTCCATCATGTTAGGATATTCCGAGCACCGCAGAGCCAAATGATGCTCTACCCCTAGATGCAAGATCCAACTTGTAGTGGGAAATAAAAGTATGAGATGAAGCCCACGTGGCTGCTGCACAAATATCATCTAGAGGAATCCTAGCCTTAAAGGCTGCCGAGGTAGAGACTGACCGGGTTGAATGGGCGTGTACACCCTCCGGTGCGGGCCTTCCTGAAGCTTGATAAGCCAATAAGATACATTGTGAAATCCAGCGAGACAGAGAGACTTTAGAAATTGGCTTGCCCAAATTAAATTTAGCAAAGGAAATGAACAACTGGTCGGATTGCCTATGACCAGCCGTTCTGTTTAGATAAAATCTAAGTTGCCTGTGAACATCTAAGGAGTGAAGCTTGTATTCACCTTTGTTTTCATATTTAGGAAAGAAAACAGGGAGGTTAATGGATTGATTAATGTTTGCTTCAGAAGCTACTTTAGGAAGAAAGGACGGGTTGGTCCTGAGGTAAACACGGTCCGGATGAAAGACCAAGTAAGGAGGTTTAGCTGATAATGCTTGGAGCTCTGAAACTCTCTTGGCGAAGTAATGGCTACTAAGAAGGCAGTCTTGAGCGACAAGAATTTGAGATCTACCGTAGCCGCGGTTCGAAGGGGGCGTCAAGGCCTGGAGAACTAAGGAAAGGTCCCGGGGGGAACCGCTTGTTTTACAGGGGGCCTGAGAAGGAAAGTACCTTTAAGGAAAATTTTACACAACTTGGCCGACATGAGTGGACTGGAGTCATGACCAATGTGATAATGTGAAATTGCCGCAAGTTGTACTTTGACTGTGGAACTGCTGGCACCATCGTTAAAAAGAGTGGTTAAGAAATCAAGCACTAAAGGGAGAGGAACTGTGAAGGGGTTCAGGCCTTGCCGCTCCGCCCACAAAGAAAACAGTTTCCACTTGCTACGGTAGACTTTCCTAGTGGACGGTTTATGAGCTGCCACCAGGATCGCCTTAACAGGGGACGAAATACCGGGAGTCCTGATCAAGAGTGGAACTGGAGCAGCCAAGCGGTCAGCTTCAGGTTGTCCAGGTTCGGAGGAGATAGGCGGGATGGATGAGATATCAGATCCGGAATGGGATCTAGAATCCAAGGGGGATTCACCGAGTGAGACCTTAGGAAGGGGAACCAGATCTGTCGAGGCCAAAACGGAGCAATGAGAATCATTCTGCACCCCACCCGAGAGGCTTTCTGAAGAACTTGGAGCATCAGAGGCAAGGGGGGATAAGCATACAGAAGACCGGGTGGCCAAGCATGCACCAGAGCGTCTCTTGGGGAACCTCCTGGAGGAGGTATCAGAGCGAAAAAACTGTCGCACTTGGTGTTTGAGGGAGAAGCAAAAAGATCGCATGAAGGAGTTCCCCACCGTGCGAATATGCGTTCCGCTACATGAGTATTGAGAGACCACTCGTAAGGGGTCAGAATGGTGCGACTGAGCTTGTCCGCCAGGATGTTGGACCGACCCGGAATGTGCGTTGCTATGAGAAAGCGGTTGGTGGAGATTGCCCATTCCCAAACTCTCATGGCTTCTCGACAAAGAGGGTAAGACCTGGTTCCTCCTTGCTTGTTGATATACCAGACAACCGACATGTTGTCCGATTGAATCGCAATTGTTCCCAAGGGAAGAAAGTCCTGAAGTGCTAGCAATGCTAAGAGCACTGCTCTCATCTCTAGAATGTTGATATGCAGTAAGGTCTCTGAATCGTTCCACGTGCCTTGGACGGTCCGGCCTGCAAAATGCCCCCCCCACCCGAGGCGGGAGGCGTCCGTGGTCACCGTGGCGAGAGGGGGAGAAGCACAAAATGGGCGGCCTCCGTGGAGATCTGGAGAGTGAAGCCACCACAGGAGGGACCGCTTGCAAGCCTTGCTGATCGCAATGGGATGATGCATAGGAAGAGCAAGGTATGACCACTGTACTAAGAGAGTCCACTGGAGGATGCATATTGAGCCTGGCGACAGGAAGAAGTGCTATAGCAGGCCCCATGGACCCTAGAGCCCTCAGGACCAACTCCGCCGGAACTGAACTTGAGTGGAGAATGGCCCGCACCTGGAGCTGCAGATTTTGAACTCTGTCCGCAGTGAGGAAGGCTTTCAAGCTCCTTGTGTCTAACCTGGCCCCTATAAAATCTATGAGCTGTGTGGGTGCTAGGTTGGATTTCTTTGTATTTATAGTGATGCCCAGATTGGGAGCAAGATGGAGAAAGGAGTCTCGCGCCAATAGTAGTAGATGCCTTGTTGGGGCGGTAAGGAGCCAGTCGTCCAGGTAGGGAAAGACCTGCACCCCCTGAAGCCTCAGGTGGGCCGCTACCACTGCTAATACTTTGGTGAACACCCTGGGGGCTGTGGTGAGACCAAAGGGAAGGACCCGGAACTGGTAGTGACTGGCTCCCAGCCAGAAGCGGAGAAACCTCCTGGAGCGCCTGTCCATTAGTATATGGTAGTACGCATCCTTGAGGTCTATGGAGCACATCCAGTGATTTTCTCCCAGAAGGGGGAGAATAGATTGCAGAGTGACCATTGAACTTCTCCTTGGGAACTGCCAGGTTCAAGAGAGAAAGGTCTAAAATTGGTCTTAGATCCCCGTCTTTTGGCACTAAAAGAACCTGGAGTAGAACCCTGATCCGATCTGGTCTGGGGGGACGGGCTGGATGGCTCTTTTCTTTAGCAGATGGCCAATTTCTGCCAAAGCGGCCTCCCGTTGACCGGGTGGAACGTCGGGGAGGGACTTCAATTTTGGCAAGTGACGAAAGGGGATACGGTATCCTCTGGATATGATCTGGAGAACCCAGCGGTCTGATGTTATGGACTCCCATGCCGCTAGGTGCTCCGAAAAACGTCCCCCGACTGCCTCCAGAGTGGAGCAGCCGGGCAACCCCTCAGGGTTGCTGCGCGGGCCGTTCAGAGAAGGGTTCTCTGGACCCGAATTTCCTGGGAGCCCCTCTGCCTCTAGGGCGGCGTCCTCCCTGTCCTCCTCTGCCATGGAAGGACTGGCTGTCCGGAGCAGGCTGGGATTGCTGCGACTTCCGGAACCACATCTTCTTCTGACCCTTTTGGTTCCTAGAATAGGGCCACTGGGGTGCAGAGAAGCGGATTCCGACGGCAGACAGCATCTTCCCGTCCTTCTCACTCTGGGTCAAAGTGTCGCGAACGGTTTTGCCAAAGAGGGCAGAACCATCAAAGGGGGCGTTCGCAAATGACGCTTTGAAGGGATCTGAGAAATCGCAATGACGGAGCCAGGCCTGACGTCTAGTGACTAGACCTGCCCCTGCGGCTCTAGCGGCGCCTTCCATAGCATGGGAGAGTAGCCGCATAGAGGTATTGGTAACTGATCTAAGAGTGGCCATGCGGGTGGAGTGCAGCACTTTGTCCTCCTCCGACATGGACTCTGGGGGAGATGCAGCGTATTCTTTAATAAGATCGCGCTGCATCCTAATCACGTGTGCCAGGTAGTTCAGCGCCCTTACCGAGAAGGTCGCTGAACTAAACATCCGCTTCCCCAAGCGGTCCATCATCCGAGACTCCTTGCTCGGGGATGAGGGACTCTCCTGAGCAAGTTCCCCCTTGGTGGCCGCCGCCGTCAACATGGCATCTACCGGAGGCCCCTTACTCCAATGGGCACGGTCAGCCGGTGGACTGAGGATCCGGTCGGGCCTCTTAGGGATTGGCTCCACGGTGTCCGGTTCCTTCCACGCCCTGGTGGTAATGAGGTCCACCAGGGGGTCGGCAGGAGGGGACACCCAAGAGGTAGACGGGCCCGCTTCAAATGCCTCCAAGAACAGGAAGACTTGGGGGCAGACCACCCCCCCCCCTTATGCGGAGCATTTCCATGATGTCTCCAAAGGAGACATCCTCGGGGGGTGACCGTGGGGAGCCTTCCCCTTCCTCCAAATCCGTGTCTTCCGTGAAAGACTCGGGGGGAGTCAATGTGCCTCCTTTTGCACGTATGCTTGCGAGGAACATCCTCTGGGGGGCTGTCAGAGGACTCCTCGCAAGCAGTAACCTGTTCCAGGGGAACAGCTTGGGGCACAGAAGCGGGCTGTCCCAAGGGCCGGATGGTGGAAGCCTGACCCAGTGCAGAGGGAGCGCGGGACGGAGCCGAAACAAGTGCCGGGGGTCCGGAGACCCTCAACAGGGCCCTCTCCACTACATCAAAAGCCGAAGGGGAGCCGACCTCGACCAAAGGATCCGACAATCGGCTCCCCCTCGGATCCGAAGAGTGGATCGGAGCCGGCGCTGAAGCGCTCGGATCCGAAGGGACAGTGCGCTCCGACACAGACGGCGCCGAAGGAGCACTGATCCCCCCGGATCTGAGGCTCTGATCCAGGCTCCGAGAGGTCGGATCCGATGCACTCGAGGGCAGGGTCGGATCCGAAGTACCGAGTACTATCGGCGCCGATCCACCCCCGGCTCCGAAGCTGCTCGGCTCCAACTGCTCCGAACCCGGGTAGCGGGTCGGAGAAGGAGCAATTGGCTTGAAAAAGGGGGTCGAGCTCCCCCCCAGAGGGGGGAGGCAAGAGCACTCCCATCTGCATCTGGGCCTGGATGAACCTTCTCATCATCCGGTCCAGATCAGCGTCCGACAGGCTATAAGTTGATCTCGACGAGGCTACCGAGGTAGGCCTTGAGTGCCTCCTCGATAGCCTCGACGGAGATCGGGTCTCCTCCTCCTCAGGTCCCGGTGAAAAACACACTGGAGACCGGAGCCGAGGAGGGGGAGAGCCAGCGGACAAGGAGGCCGGGGGAGAAGCCCGCTTGGCTGGCGGGGCCGAAACAGAGGTCTCGGCCCGCCGCTTATGGTGCTTCTCCCTCCGGTCCTTCTTCCTAGCTTCCCTCTCCTCCGAACCAGAAACGGGAGGTTGAGTCCCAGGAGGAGGAGGGGGAGCCGGAGAGGGAATAACCGTGGTAACGGTTATCCCCGAAGGAGCGGAGGCCGGAGCAGAGTCCGGCGGCAAAAGGCCCGCCAAAACAAGCTTGGACCTCCGCTCCTTTAATGCCCTGGGGTTGAACCCTGCACAAATGGAACATCCAGATGTGAGGTGTTCAACCCCCAGGCATCTAACACACCGAGTGTGGCCATCAGCTGGGGAAAGTTTATGGCCACACTCGGAGCACTTAGAAAAAAAAGCTTTGGGCTGCTCAGACATCCCAAAAACCAACAAACAAAGTTACTAGAATTAAAAGTAAAAGTAACAAAAAACCACTCACAGGCCCAAGCACACACTACGCTACCAGCGAGGGGAGGGATATAAATTTAAGTTTTAAACTCTAAAAAAGGTAATAATACAAGAGGGAAACCTACACTTTCACACAAATTTAACCAAAAAATTTCAAAATTTAGTACTTTAACACTAAATATAGCACTTAGCTGGAGAGCTGGAAAAACACAATCTGGTCACCATGCACGGCAAACGAGATCTGAGGTCATGAGGGTAGAGCAGGGCATTATGGGTGAGGGGAGGAGCTGAGAGCTTGGATCCATAGCTGGTAAACCATGCCGGTTCGGATCCGATATCGGATCCATAACCCACAGGTTGCAGACAAATGAATCTCCTACTTCAGATCATCTGTTTGAGGCCTGTGATCCTCTTGGTGAAGTACTTCTGTGGTCTTTCCAGCTGTTGCATGTGGCTTGTAAGGTACATCCCAAATGGGGTGTTGTACTCTATGACGGGTCTGATGAGTAGAGGGGCACAATGACCTCTTTTGATCTAGATGCAAACCCTTTTGTGATTAGGTGGCCTACATAGAAGGATTTTCTAATCACTTTGGCAATGTGATTATCAATGTGCATTTATATATATATACATATATATATATATATATATATATATATACATATATATATATATATACATATACACACACACACACATACATATATACGCATACACATTTTGTCTTCTGTAGCCACTTCTGGCAACAAGAACTTCACGCAGGTCTGCATTGCAGAATAAATCCCATTTTTTTAAATATTGTAATAAAAATAGCTTAAAAAACTCTTAAAAAGGCTTAAACAACTATACAATGACATCTGTTCCCTCCATGCTGCAGAAAAAAATACAGGAAATGGTCATTTCAGTCCCTTTATCGACGGGCCTCTAACTTCAACAATGACAGAATTAAATAGTTAGTGGCCAAAAAGATAGTCCCTTCAATGACAGCTGAATAGTTTGGACTGGGAGGTCCCCATACCGTCAAAAATAAGCTCTACATCAAATTATTCCATCTTGCAATACCGGAAAATAATTGAACGTGCCATTTACCTTTACATCTATACATCCTACTAATCTCAAAGATCTAATGAATTTGGGGGTGTAGAAAAATAATGACACAAGCCTTAAACAGTACAGTCAACATGCATCTACGAACTGCTATTCAGCTATTGGTGTAAATCTGCCAGTGGTTCACTTCTGTCTGCACCACTGCATGTCCCTCTCTTCTGCAGGACTGGTCCATCATCTCCTCTACCTGCATCCAATCAATCCAACTGTTTCATGGGGTGACAGCCATGAATCCACAGAATAGGCAAGAAGCCTTACAAGCCTAACTGATCTTGGCTGGGTAGCCTCATCGGTCCATTTATTTCTCAAAGGTTAGAGATGGGTGGTACAAAAGAGACCAGCTTGTCACTCTTTAGTTGCCTACCCCTCAGTCTAATGCAGCAACTCTCTGCATTTTGCAGTCTGCCAGAGGAAGCATGCCACTGCACATATATAAACTGCTACATGGGTATACAGTGGCACCATGTGCTCATAGTCCCGTGCTCCATGGGTGCAACATTTACTGCACTCACTAAGTGACACCAGAGTTGAAAACCAGACACCCTCCCCCCAAAGATAGACAAGCTGGCATAGGTTGCTCACTCCCATCCTCCTTGGCCAAATCTGTCAGACCTCAAACACTAGCTTTGAAAGGCGTTTACATTTACAATACCAAGCATCAGTTAGACATGCAATCCTTCTCCATATGACTGACATTAGGTCAAAACACTTCAGGACGTATTGCAAAATGCATTTCTAAATGAAATAACTTATTGCCATCCCTTATGACACTAAAGCAGTTTTTAGTATTAGCCAAATCACAACTCAGTTAAGCACATGTCTATCTCAAGAACTAAAAGCAAATTTAATCCCAAGTCAGGCTTCCTAAAACTCATCCCAATGTACAAGGGCAGGACCATCCTCCTTAGCCAAGCCATTAAAGAGATTACATTACAGATAGCACCCCCCCCCCCCGTGTAGGCCCAGTGGTATGCAATCTGGGTACTCAGGTTGATAACCTGAACTTTGACCACCACATATTCATAATAGTAAGGAACTCTTCCCATGTGGCACATCTTACAAGTAAAGGCATCACATCTAGATTTAAGGATGTTATAATTCCATTATACTCAGCCTTCATCAGACCAAGACAGTGCATCGCTCCCCTTTTGCCTGTACTTCACCACACGTGCAAGAACTGGAGAGACCACAGAGGTTTCTCACCAAGAAATTACAGGGTACACAAAACAAGTCTTAAGTGGAAAGATTGAAAGCCCTGTTACTGTATTCAGTCTCCTACAGGTTGCTAAGAGGTGATCTATGCCTGGCTTACAGGCCTTCTCTGACCCGGCCATGATAGAAATGCTATACATCTGTAAATCAAACTGCACAAGGGTCACTCAATTCCGGGATCTTAACCTAGCCTCTGACATGAACAGGTCATGCTAGAGAGAGAGAAACATCTCCCAGAGCCTGCCACTTCTCTGGATCAAGCTTCCATTTCATGCAGAACAAAGCACTTCCCGGATTACTCTTCAAATGCAGCCTAGATCAATGGATGGGCGACTGCAAATTCACTCCTGGGGTGGTGGCCCATTGTCCTTCCTGGACAGAGGAAGTCAGTATTAACTACCACAGACCCTTACCTCTGCGAACTTCACTCTCCTAACCACCAAATATTGGGGCAACCCAGGATAAATATGGCTAGGTTTATAAGGGCTCTACAGCTGTTAGTCTAGTAACTTTGTATGAATCTATGAAGAAGCCATAACATCTAAAGCCAAGAACTGGCAGGTTGTATTTTAATTAACCTACTGGTACATACACAGGTGAACAAGTCGGGTATAATAAAGATGTGCCGGCACCACCAAGAAATGCTGACAGAAAAGTGCCAGTGATGGCACAGTTAACCTTCTAAAGTTAAAAAATTCAGACTCCTTCCTTCAGCAACCAAAGGGGAACATGAGGAGTACATCAGTGTTCCACTGAAAGGGTCTCATTAAGACATTTAAAAAAATTCAAACTTTACCTTAGCATTGCCACTGCCAAGACTGCTTCCAAGAACTTGTGAGCTGGGTGGTAAAAGATAATGAATTATTTACATTTAATCATACATATTACTGTGGGCTTCAGTAATCAAAAGAAACTTCATATTATCACCCTTGTAAGCTTTTAGATATCCTAATGATATGCAAGGGCAAAGTTAAGGATGCCAAATAATAAAATACAATCTTACCACTTATTTCCCTGCTCTTCTGAAATTGGAATGTTGCTTAATGGTCACCAGAAGAAAAGATCTTACAAAATGTAGAAATATAAGCAGAACTTATGATAAAAACGTACTGAAAACTAACAAAAACATTAAACTATGGAAGCTCCAAAGAATTGAAAAGTACCGAAGCAATTCAACTCAACAACAAAAAAAAGCAAACTGCAATAGACAAGGTTAATGTGTCATACATGTACTCTCCTTCAATGTCTTTGTGGCATACAGGCATGTACACCAATTCATCTCCCATACTGAAAAATAAAGGCTTAAAAAATAACTATTCTACCTCAGAGAACAAACAATGCCCAAACACTTTCTCTCATTTGGGTAGTACTCTGATAGCATAATTTAGAAATAAAACACTGCGTAATAGTACACATGTAGGTTTCATTTTGTAACTGACATTCACACAGGAAAACTGGAAAATTCTCTAGACATCAAATAGCCCAGTGCTTGCCCCACATTTCATAACCAGCATTTGTGGCTAGAAGTTTATCTGTTTACCAAATCATAAGAAAAAAATTATGCATCTTACACAGAAACAAATTCAAAAACACTACACACCCATTATGAGTACGAAGTAGTTATGTTAATTAAGCATGACAAAACTTACAAGAGAGCTATTCAGAGTTAAAAGGTAGTATACACAGATCTACAAATAAAAATGCTAACAGATATTCAGAACTTTTTAAATGGTTAAGGCACTGTAAATTCAGCAGTCAGGCAAAACCATTTTCAAACACAGTAAAACAAAATGAGAACACCGCACTACAGATGATCATCTATCATTAGTCACAATGGCGCTGTTTTCTTACAGTACTGAACAACTAACCAAGGTAGTTATTTACAGAAGCAGCCAAAACTTGTAAATCCAAACAATGCATTTTGATTTAAAAGCATGCTGACTAGTGTTCTAAACACAACGGTCACTGAAGTCATTACTTAAAAAAGTAGTAATGTTCAGTATGGTATAGTTAAGACAATCATGAATGATGTTTGAGTTAGTCAAGCAGTCTCTGCAAATTTACTACATTACATTTGACCAACAGGTGGGTGGCTGTGGTGGTGCAGCAGTTCGAATTGTTGTCTCACAGCAAGAGGTTCGCCGGTTCGATTCTAGTCTGCGGTACCTTCTGTGCAGAGTCTGCTTGTCCTCCTTGCGGTCACGTGAGTTTCCTCCGGGTGCTTCGCTTTCCCCTCACATTCCAAAGACATGCAGTAGGTGGACTGGTGTGAATGAACTACAGAGCGGCAGGGCTAGCCACCTGGCTGTGTAAACCTTGGCTCAAGATGACTGACAGTGTGAATGACACCCTGATCCCATGTGCAAAATGGGAAAAGGGGTTGAGGATAGATGGAGTTGGCCAAACAGCAGTCTACATTTTTCCCATTAACTATTACCTTGTGTCTGCAAATACAGATCTAACATTTTAAACATCTTGAAGCAGTTTTCTAATCAGGAGTCACCACAAAGGCCCAAATGGCCTAATAGATAAGGCACTGACCTCCTACATCATAGTCATTTAAGAGAGCATCATACAGCAGTCATCTGGACAGTTTTCATCCAGATGCTGCACCTCTTCATGGTGTCACTGGGTACCTGTCTTGTTCCAGTCTGGCAAAACAGGATAGTACTTGACACTACATAATGCTGACATCACCTTGCATAATTTTCAGATCTTGTACTGAGAATGCATTACTCTATAAAGCTACCACCATCTCATATTTTCAGGTCTTCTACTGAGAAACTTAACATGCTATAAGCCTAGAATATATAGGATTCCAATTCTCTGTAATGAGTTATACAACAAAAGTCTAAAGATTCTTTGCTTAGCAATGCCAGTTTAAGTGTTTTTATGCTACCATAGATTAAGTAAAATGTTCCCCAATACTTCCCCTCTGATGGAGATGGGCAAGACAGGAACAGCAGTCTGAATTAATATATTCTGGAGTTGCTCTAGACTGGTAGAATTTAATCAGGATCTGTGTACACACACACAGACAGACACAGAGAGACAGACAGACACAGGGAGACAGACAGACAGACACAGGGAGACAGACAGACAGACACAGGGAGACAGACAGACACAGGGAGACAGACAGACACACAGAGACAGACAGACAGACACAGAGACAGACAGACAGACACAGAGACAGACAGACAGACAGACAGACAGGCACGCAGAGAGACAGACAGGCACGCAGAGAGAGAGACAGGCACGCAGAGAGACAGACAGACAGACACACAGAGACAGACACACAGACACACAGAGAGACAGACACACACACAGACACTCTTACTTGCCTGACAAACTCCAAAAGATTCAGATGGCAGACGAATCTCGGCTAAAGCAAGACGATGGGGATATGAAGAAGGAAGACAAAGTACTCCAGCCACATCAAGAAAGAGAGACTTCTAGTAGACCAACTCATACACCAAGTATGTATTCAACACCAAAAAGCATCCTTAATGAGCCTTAGGTGGGTTGAATCTGACACGGTAACCACTCAGGTGGAGGTAGTCACAGGACTACAAAAAGACAGAGCTCAAACAGCAGAATCCTGGAATACTAATCTCTTAAATGTACTATGATTTTCCAAGCAAAGGTTGAAGCAACACTGCTTTGTGAAGACACACACAGAATATTAAGTATGTGCACTGTAGTTTTCTTCAATGGAAGAATTACTGAAGCAAACACTGGAGGCACACACTAACCTATAGATTTTGCCAACAAGCAACTGGTTGTTTAAAGGGAAAAGCACAGCTGGCAATCAACATTACAACTACCAGCTTAGCAGGCAGAAGGGCCCCTCCTTTACTCACACAAAGGAAAAACCTAGTTCTTCAGAAACTCCCACACCTGGGTTCAGGCAGATACTGAAATAAAAGTACCCATTTAAGGTGTGAAGAGCCCTTTTTTCTATGGTTCCTGCAGCTACAAAGAAATGCAAAAGATAGCAGACCAGTTCAAAACACCTTCAAAATCATCTTAAGAATTAAGTGCAGGCTCGTCCTAAGGGACGCAAATCACAACTTAGGGGGTGGCTGCTCAGCTCAGCAAGCCAATCTTCATGGTATCCTTCACATTAGGTGCCCAGAAGCACATATCTGTTTGGGGACATCAATGTGTGCTTAAACTCAGTGAAGATTACTGTACCCCCAACCTATAGGGATGGTTGCAGAAGTAGATCTAAATGAAAAGCAAGGACCCCTGAGGAGAGGATTGTCAACCCAGCAAACGATCCCCCCCCCCCGAGATACTTTCATACGTAACTGAGAACAAGATTAGGGACAAAATGGCCTGAAATAAAATTCTTGTCAGACATCATGTGAAAATAAGGATGAGTTACAGTCTTTCCCACACTGAATTTCATAAAATAGCATGGAATCAGAATGGCTTGAAGCTTCACTTCTGTGGGAAAGAATGCCTTCATTATTAACTCCTCCTCCTCACCATGCTGAATCAAGCAGGACATTGGAAGCACTTTGTTCTTATATGTGAAATCTCCTAAACTCAAAATCCCCTCTATTTAACCCCAATAAGAAACAAATTGCAAACTGTCAACATCCAGCTGCTAGCTACACTGTTGCTAAATGACCTTTGTGTCATCCACCACACCAAATACATCTCCAGCAAGAAAACTTAGCTGATGCTTCATACAAATAAGTGCAAAAACCACCACTGTAATCTCAGTCCATCCACATATTCCCACACAACTTTCAAAAAAAAAAAAAATAGCAGCAGCATACTTGGAAATCCTTACCAAACACACACAATGGTACTCCCACTCAAATGTGGGAAACACTACCACCACCTAATAATAAACAAATCATGCTTTACTAAGTTACAATCCCGGTTTTGAATACCTGTGGAAAAAACATCACTCAAACTCAGGTGATAGCCAATTAAACCCAGATCTCCTTCTACAGCAGCTCCTCAAAAATCAAATAGATTAGGTGGAAATAATTAGAGAACCAAATATTACAATGCCTGAAACATTAAGATGAATAATTGAGAAGCATAAGATAAATAACTACACTTAATAAACCAAACAAACAATACTGCTTGAAAATCCAGCTCTGCTGCCATACTGGAATAAAGCCTTGGCTATGACCCAAGCTCAACTATGAACTCGGGGAGGAGTGGGGGAGATAAGAATGAATAAGCACTGCTGGCTAGCCCATCTTTGGAAGTATGGGGGTGCATGCTAGGGCACACGGTCCCATGGCAGGAATCCCCAATGACCAACAAAGACTAAACAGAAGTGCTGACTTATTTTTCTTTGGGGGAGGAGACAGGGCAGTCTTGACGGCTACATTACTTAAAACGAGAGAGCTCACATGGATACCCAGTATACACTGAATTCTGTGCATTACTGAGCATGCACCACATAGAAAGGGCCAGAAAAAAATGAACAAACCTCTAATAATAATAAGTTGCATCCCATCTTGACTTGATGCAACAGGGAAATGAGTCAGATGGGTGAGAGGGACTGATGGTCAGCAGCCAGTAAGGGTGAAAAAAAAAATCCCTCCTTCCTGAAATACACTGGCTAAACCCTAAGGGAATAAAGACTTTGAACCTCAGCATTCAAAGTTATAGCAACAAATGTGAACAGTCATGGGCATTCACACATTACTACATCCCAGACAGCCTAGTCTTAACAGAAACAGGGTTACAACAGCATACATAAAAAGTCATTACTTCATCCCCCAAAGGATATGTCTTCATACAAGATATATTGTACAGATGGGCGGGCTGAGCTGTCATATTACTAAGATTACTTCAAATGCATCTTATTCGAAATAGACAATGCCCCAAAGCATAAACAAACCAGCAGTCATTGTGACAGTCTCAGTAAGATACCACATATCTACTGAATTACTTGGCCTCTGCCACACCCCCCCAGGAAAAAATATCATGGACAAAGCACTAAATTGATTGAACAGTAGTTAACTGTCGTATCTGTGTAGGAGACAAATGAATAAAGAGTGGGTCACCATCCCACAAAATGGTGGTCCACATCTCCATGATTTAACTAAAATCAACCTTCCAACATGAACAGACAAAAACAGCTCAGAGGCATTATCCAGTGTTAGATATTACACTCTTAAGGTGCTGCGCATCTCGTCTGCTGGTATCCTGGCAGATAGAATTAATGATCAGTAACCCACACTCACAAAAAGGAACTACACTAAACTTGAAGTGTCAGGTGTCACTCAGATAAATGAAAACCCCCTAAACCATCAGCTGGATCCATCAAATTGACTGGCATCCTTTAGCCCAACTCTCCAACTTTGAAAAGGCAGCAATTAACTCAAATGAACCAAACTGTAGACCCAAGACCCACAGCCATACTAAACATTCTGGAAAAAACATCTGAACACCAAAAACTTCCCCTCGTCACCAAGTTGCAACAGAGCTTTCACAGTATTCAGCATATTCATCTGTGTCAATAAACAATGACAATTTTGTGATTGTACTGGACATAACAAATAGAGCAAATGATACAAGAATAATTGCTGTAGTACATTTAGAATGAGTGAGCAGCCACTACAGATAGATGCCTGTTCTAGACAGACTTCACAAGCAGTACAGATGTCCCTTTGCCAGGAGACCACAAATACAAAGGGCATAAGCACGAAAGACTGTAAAGGGTAATCTGCTGATGCTCTTTAGAAGTGAATATCCAGCAACAAATGCACCTGAACCTCTTACTCTACCTGGAAGAAAAGTGACCCCACCACAATAAACAAAAGAAAATTCTTGGATCATATCTGGGAAATTGTATGGGGCACAAATCAGACACATGTGGGCAAATGTGTGTCAAATCACCAAACTTTAAAACAGAAGCATGAACACTGTAATGAAGTGCAGCAATATTTATGTCTGCGGACTATAGATAATTTAATAATTATGTACTTGTGCTTTAGAATGCCACTGTTTGTTGTGCAAAATCTCCTTCATTCTCGCTATAGCATGAAGGGTTTCTATAACTAAGCTGTCTACCTCATTGTGGGAGACCTGACAGTTAAACCAGGAAATAAGCTCTCTATAAACACTAATTAATACCCCTATAACCCACAGTTAGGGGCACTGCCTCTTCTCCTGTTTATTAATTTTATTTATTTGAATTGGTCAACTGGGATACACCACTGATCACAAATGATCAATTTCAGTCTTGACCTGAAAACTCAGACCCTAGACTGGAAACATAGTCCTGCAGATGCTGGGGAAAGCAATAACTGATTTGAAGGGGGGATATTCATCTGCAGACACTCTGTGAAACCAAACCACAGAAAGAGTGCTCATTTCATAGCGTGTGTGTTTTGGTGAAGTAGCACTCTGGCATTGCTTTTTTGTTGCATTAATTCCTTTTTTCTTCACCTGGCCACCCTGCCTCCAATGTTAACCATTACAGCCTGCATTTTTCCATTTCAAATTAGCAAACAGGCAAAGAATCCTCCCACCTATGCCATAAAGTAAACTTACTTCCTAAAACTGCATGGGTTTTGGTTATATGTTTTTTTTTGTAAGTGAAAACATAACTCAAAACTGGACAAAATAAACTTTTTCAGCTGGGAACAACCCCCAAGTCCCACACCACTGCAACCCGCCTTGGGAGGACCCTAACTCCTAATGCCTTATATCTAACAACTCCAGTTATACAACAGTGGAGGTGGGGGGGTGGATGACTAAAGACAGTGAACTGCCTGGTCAAAGTGTATGCAGTTTCTGCCAATCACTATCAAACAAACCTGATGAAAGATGCTTGATGAAAATACTTGCATCAGACTGCAGGACAACCAAAGAATAAATCATCTAAGTGGTGAATGGCTCTGCAAGTGGAAGATTGGGCCCTAAGCTAGTACAATGGAAGACCATATATTCAGCTGGCTCCGAAGTACAGATCAGGGGGGGGGCACAACTTGCACACAGGCATGCACACTGAAGAGTACTTTTACAGGGTAGCTGCTGAACACGTGTGTTTGTATGCCCAGTTAGTTCTGCCCAATGTTACACTACCCATTCTCAAGTGCTACTTGAAGCCCCATCCTGAAGCCACCAGCTTATCCCCCCTGCAAACTACCTTTTTATGGTGATGGCTCAAGACTAGTCTCATTCACTTTGGCAATTTCCTAATGTTTTGAAGAACCTGAGGTCCATTTTAGACAGTTTGCAGCACATATTTATGAATCTTTCAGCAAGGAGTCTTATAATGCACATTTCCTATACATCCGACTTAAGCATTGTCAAGTTCCTTCAAGACATTTAAGTGCTTCACACTGTGCACTGCTTCAGAACTTGGAAGATGTGCTCTCAGCCTACTTCCTTGAGACATCTGGTTGTTACAGCAGTTGAAAATATTTTTATTACACTGGCACATTTTGCCCATGCTGCCTGCCAATCCTCAGCCCCTCCAGGCCAGTTAGTCCCTGTTCCTCATCACGGGGTTGGTCAACCAGGAGAAGCAATCATTAATGCAAGCATCCTAGGAAGTCAGAGATTTTGTTTCTTTAAACCCTATTCTTGCATCCACCTACCCACCAACAGTCCATAGGTGGAATGTGCAACGGGTGTTAACACTGCATCACTCTTCAATTCCGCAAGAGGCTGTCATAGCAGGACACCCTACCCACCTATCCACTGAAGGCACCACATGGCAGTTTCACCTTTCTCCATCAGGGAAACTCAGCCAATGCACACATGCTCTCTCTAGTAAAGAAATACTGCTGGATCTCTAACCTATGAAACATCTAACTAATAAAGCAGTAATGCAAAAACAGATCTGATTTTTGATGGCTTTTTCACTGCAATCAAACAGCAGCAATTATTGTTTTTTTTAGTAGTCCACTGTTTTTCACTGGAGAGCAGATGGGGTATTGAAAGAAATGCATTGCTGGATTTATCAAGTAGTAACTGCACAAGAACCAATTTCTGGAGAAAATGAATCAAAAGCAACAAACAAGGCCTTTGTTAGTTATGTTGTTCTAGGCATTTTCCATTAGCCAGCTACTGAAGACATTCTATGTTAATTAAGAAAAAGCACAAAAATTCACCTTCTCACTCACTTCATCAACCTGTAAGAAAAGAGTGGGTTACATTTTCAAGATTAAAAATAACACTGAAGTACATAAAAACTTTTAAAACATTGTAACTGTTTTCAATACACTGGTTTAGCAATATCAAGAAACAAATGATCATATAATGTATTTTACATTTTTTCTGCATTGCTACAGACTTTTACAATTGTACTGTACAACAGGAATTCAGAACTTAAAAAGCACATCACAAATATTGCTCCATCTACAAAATCTTCAGCACACATCTGTACAGGTCTGCTGATTTTCATGTCAGAGTTCAGAACTTTGTGCCGCGATCATTTAATTTTGAGTTCCTCTGTTCATTATAAATTAATACGGTAATTTAACAATTTGTATCACACTGACAACGCTACACTCTTTCATCAGTTGAGTAGAACAGGCACCAAGCACTCCTTGATATGTAAATGGTAGTTACAAACTTATAATACTGGATCTTTTCATCCACATCCACCCAAAACCAGTAATGGGTCTACAGGACACTTTGCCAGATCCAAGCCACAATACTAGTGCTCCAACTTCAAGAACCTTTAATCCCCCCCCCCCCAATAATGCACCTGTGCCACCAATTACCTCAGATTGCGTTTGCTTAGTTGTAACATAAAAATATTCTTGAAGATCATCATTGGAGAAGAGCTAATAACAGTCTTCCAGGTACTCCTAAAAAATTGGTGAGGAGGATGGAGGCAAGAATGCTGTATCTGATGGATGTGGATGAAAGGAACCACTTTTAGGTAACTTCATAACTACTGTATCCTATTAAAATTGATCCTCAATGCTGTGGACCCTACCTGCTGATTAGACAGCGTCATCACACAGTCAGCAAAGGTGGTGATTGTGCTCCTACCAACACCTCTCCTCTGAACTACTGAGGGAAAACATGCCTTCATCTTAACAGCCTGAAGAACAGACATCACCCCCACCAAAGACTGGGCTCTATATATATATAAATCACTCAAAGCTGGGGGACTGCACTATACTCTTGTTTTCTAGGTAAAGAATATGGGCTACTATTTACTTAATAGCTTTAACCCTGCTCCTAGGTGGCAGAAATGGGCATATCACCACAAAGGCCTACAATGCCCTTTTTGCCTGCATGTGTATGCGATTCTATTCAGGCCATTCTTACAAGCCTGGTTGAGCCAAAGCTCATTACCCCCCCCCCCAGTCTCGGTCACATCACCGGCTCCAGCAAGCCCACTCCATGCCCCCAAGGATGGGCAAGCCTATAATGCCTGGTCACTTCCCCACCCAGCTCTTCTGCTGCCTCAGCAAGTACTCCTACTCTAATCTGGGTCACAGTGCTTTACCCCTCTATACAATGCATTCAGGGCTCTATAGTGGCCCCTGTTAGGTTTACAAAAAAAAAAGGTATACATATCTAAAATAGGTCCTGTCATCTTTTTCATTAAACATTAACAGACATCTTGAGTGTGGCTAGAAACCCATGTTCAAAACAATGGGCTCAGATTTTGGTGGTGGGGGGAGAATTATTCATTGACAAGGCATCACATACTCCTCTGCAAATGATTTAAAATCAAAACAGGTGATAGCCGGGGTGGGCATCAGTGGGGATGTCCACTGCTCAAATGTCTAGCCCTGTGCAGGTGACAATCGCAGGACCTATGCTTGCTCATACATCTCTCTAAGAACTGAAATGGTAGGCACATCAGGACTCTGTTCAATAAAACAGTCAGCATACCTTGTGTAGATACCATGGTAAAGAAACAGAGGTTAGCATTTAACATCCAAAAGATTTCCTAGGACTAATGCCCAGCTCTGGCACAGACAAGTTTGTCTCAGAGACATCCTCAAATGTTAAAGGTACAAGATGGACAAAGTTGCATTTCTCTAGGGCTGAAGTCCACAAACCCTGCGGTACTGATGGCAACTCCTTGCCTCATGCTCCCTGTCATGCAATTCAGTGATTAACTTTACTGTTGATGCTTTTCTACAATAACACTTATCTTTTGGAGCTTTTTTTTTTTTTACCCAGTGCCTATGGCGAATATTATTCCAGCTGGGGAAGAAGGACATCCCATGGCTCAGCACCAAATACGTTTTGTATGCCAGACAACACAGCTTTAGGACATGTCACAGTCAAAGCTGTCTTATCAAATATCTTACAGTACTCTCAGAAGGAAGCTGGACTGCATCTCCATCACCAAAGGAAGAAAAAAATATGAAGCCTTCAGGAAAAACACTGCATCAGTCACATAATTACTGGTGATCCTTTTTTTTTTGGGATGTCATGGACCTCAAGAAAAAAAGTTTACAACACTCACGTCAAAATAGAGCAACAATGCAATAATCGCAAACAAAATTAAACCTACGAATACAAAAACGTTTTCCCAAACTGGGTATGTGACACTATCTGGAAGCTGCTTACAGCAAAAAAATCACCAAGATGGAGGTGGCTGTTCGCTTTTCTAGTGTTATAATGATAGCTTTGTCATGGGAAACAGACTCACTCCATCCTCAAGACAACTGAAAAACTATGAAAGTCTGGGCAGAAGGATACATGCCCACCTGGGGCTAACTCCTTCTTATAAACAATGCTAATGATGAACATCCAAGGACTAACCAATTAAAGGCCTAGTATGAAAACAGAAATGTACATAATGAAGGATCCAGTTAGTTTGACTGGAGATCATATTTTAAGAGGGATACAAGTTTAATAAAATGTGTTCTAAGAAAAGCCCCCCCCCCCCCCAACATACTCACTGCATCCATGCCTGCTGACATCCATCCTCCCATAATTTGACTTGGCCTTGTAAGGTTCCCCATACTGGGTACCTCAACATGGGTCTGATAGCCATTTGGAGGTATCATCATCCAGGCAGCCATACAAGAGTCCTTTGTGCTCTTGCCAGGGTCTTGGCAATAAGGGTGTTTTTGTACTGGACTCAGGCAGCCCCGTCCTTGGGTGGGGGAAATGTAACCCACATCACTGCAGGGACCACTATGCCTTCCCAGCCAAGTGCAAGTTCCCATGCACCCATGAAAATGGCAATCTCATATGCAGCATGGTGGCTGAACACCCAAAGCCTCTGCACCATCAGTCCTCCTACAAGGAGCTCTGGCACAAAGACCCAGACAGCATCCTCTCCATGCCAACTCAAACAGTAATTAAACTGTGGTCACCTGGGCCACAGACAAGATTTCATCATTCTAAACCACTGCATACAGCCACTAAGAAACTTTGCTAGAAGTACCACAGGAATGCATTAAAAACAAAAGATGGCTGATTTCAGGGCATATTGCAATGTACATGCTGAAGGAAATAATGGTCTGGAGGATATGACCCGAACTGAAGCTGGAAAGAAAAGGGAGCAATGTGCCTGAATAGATGGTGGGGTTGGAAGTCAACCGTTTCTTTTAAATAAAAATCATAAAAGCCAAACAAATATGGGGAAATTTAGTGCGCACTTGGGGGAGAGACTGGGCTAACTGCTCACCAAAGTGGGGGACTCGGTTAACAGTAACTTTCATGAAGTTTTTCATACACTAATAAATGTTACTTTTACCTTACCTTTGTGAGGTACTCCCGCATGACCTGGATGAAATAAGGCATTGCAAAATCCATAATATTATGCCTCCAAGCCAGTTCAAGAACAACATCTGGGTGTAATAGATCATAGCATGTGAATAAACAAGCAGCAAAGCATTCATGTTTGCCTTCCTCTAAGAACCACTGTAGCAACTTCTCTGCCAGCTCTGTGTCTTTTGACTCTGCTGCATACAGCATTGCATCCTGAAATTCAAAACAAAAAAAAGTCAAACATCCCTTTTTTCCCCTCAGTCGGCTCGATTAAAAGTTCCTTTTCAAGAGCTTTTAACTACTGACTAACAAAGTCAAAAAAACAGTGCTTTCTAATCTTAGCAATGGAGGCTCTTCAGCTCAACAGCATTACAATCCTTTCACAACAATGGTGGTACTTAGGGTACTGCAAGTTACTACAACACAACAGTAGCACTTCAACCACTTATCTTTTTCTTTTGAAGCAGAAATGAATGTTATGTATTTTCCATAATGCCAGATCTGGATTAGCACGCTTGTCTTCACCAGCAACGGAACAAAACTAGCAGAGGCATTAAGCAGCACAGCATTTGAAACCTTTCCAGGCTACTAGCACCTCACCTTTTACACCAAATCTTCTGTAAAGTACCTTTTCTCTAGGTCTCTCTCTCTCTTTTTTTTTTTTTGCACTACCTTGGCATGGCATAGCAAAACAGAATACCTGCTGGGAAGCTACTACATTACGTCAGCAATTGAAGAAAGGTGGGTAATGCTGACAAGGATGGACCTGGCCCTACACATCTACGGTTACCCATTATGGTTAAGCAAGTAAAATTCTTATCTGGTGTGAAGCTGGACAATCACATCAACAGTAGGATACAATGGGCCTGATGGAAGGACACGATGCAGAGACCGCATCCAGTGTGCAAAGCCTTGTAAAAAAATTCACCGAAGTCCACAACTCCTGCAAAATTATCATATATGCTTGAGAGGTAGTCACTGCTCTTGTTGAGTAAGCTCTAGGTATAAGGCAAACACTTGTATTTCTCATATCAGAATTTATTTATTTTTATTAGAAAACAATACAAAACTGTAAGTCTTTCCTTAAAAATTTGGTTGTGTTTTTATAAAACTTGAGCTGCCTGTGGGCATCATACAGTGCAAATATTCACTTAAGCTAAAGTACTTTTGAAAAAAAAATACATAGCAGGTTAATAAAGTAACAGAGGTCTGTCACATTGTCATCTAACCCTCATTTATGTCTAAGATGGCCAATGACAGTATTCGTTTGAAAAATCAGGTATGGAGGAAATACAATGCTTGCAATACAAAAACTCTTCTAACTGAAGTAATGGCCTCTACAAAGAGTAGGCCAGCAAAACTCATTTTTCCTTTGTTTTGAGAGTCAGGAGAGAACAGAAACTGGATGGTTTGATTAACTTATTTTTTATTTTACATTTGTTGACTGGGCTAGTCTAACTGGATATATATGTCCATTTTCAATAGAGGCCCGGGGAGATAAGCTCCGAGGAAGTAAAAATATAATCACATTATACAAAGATTAATTTGTATGTTACACATTTCAAGACAGAGAGAAAACAAAAGCAGGGAGTAATCACAGTGGTCATTTGTTCATAGAATAGTGCTAAATAGACAAATATACTTAATACAAAGCAAATGTAGTAGCAATGCAAATGATACAGCATATAAAAAGATAGGAGCTGAGTTAGATAATATGTTGGTAACAGGTTGACAGAGAAGGAAAACAAAATGTAGGTGTTGTAATAATCAGTATAAAAGTTAATAACTAGTCTGCTTAAAGAAATTAAGAGGATGCAAGTAAAAAAAAATTAGAAAGGTCAAGGTCAGTTTGTTAAAAAAAGGAACAAGAATAATTGAGAGGAAGAGAGTAGGTAGATCCAAGAAAGAAAGGTGGTAGATCAGTCAGGTTTGGTACAGGGGCACAACCAGTGTGTTCTGAGAAAAAGTTTGTTTGTTTTAAACAGTGACATAGAGGGAATTGAGGAAAGTTCGCTAGGAAGAAGGTTCCAGGATTTTCCAACAGCATTAGAGAAAAGTGAGTCTCAAGCCCTGTTGTTTAACTTACAAATATGTACTAGAAGTCTATGTGAAGAATGTAAGGTCTTTAGACTGTTGTAGGGGATAATGAGTGTAGATAGTATAGGGGTATTGGATGGATGGTAAAGGGTTTTGTGGGCAATGGTAAGTTGGTGGAATTTAAGCTGATTTTGTAATTCAAGCCATCCTAGTTGCTTCAGGTTAGTACAGTGGTGGGTTCTAAAAGGTTTACCTGTAGCAAATCTGGCTATGCTATTGTAGGAATTTTCCATTTTATTAAGGTTGTTTTTAGAGAGATTAGTGTATATGGGTGAGGCATACAGGAGAGTAGAAATTAGGTGAGCGTGAGCAATAGTTATTCTTGCTGCAGGAGAGAGAAAGGGTTTGATCCTGTAGAGAGAGCCCAGTTTTCTATTAACAGATTTTAAGGTATTGTTAATATGGGTGTCAAAGTTAAGGTTGTTATCTATGGTGATACCAAGTAGTTTGGTAGTTGGGTCTGGGGATATAGGAGTTCTGTTATAGGATGTTACTGTGAAGTCTATTGGGGGGGACTTACAAGTAGGAGTGAAAAGGAGGAGTTTAGTTTTGTGGGGGTTTAGGAGGAGACAGCATTGAGTAAACCATAGTTCAACTGTGTTAAAGACTTTTTGGGTAAGGGAGTGAGGTTCAGATATTGATGTGGCTGAGCATATAAGTGTCAAATCATCTGCATATTGTATGCATGTAGCTTGGGGGATTGCTAGGTGAAGGTAGTTGATAAATATAGAAAATAGGAGAGGTCCTAATATGGACCCTTGGTGGACCCCTATGTTGATGGGTAGATAGAATATTGTGCCATAGCATGGCCTGCTGTCTGTTATCCAGATAGGATTGGAACCATTTTATTGCTAATGCATCTAGTGACAGAGATTTAAGGATTTTTATAAGTAACTGGTGATTTACCATATCAATCGCCTTAGACAGATCTATACACAGTGCAGAGGAAAGCATATTAAGGTTACGATTATTGTTGATACAGTGATTGAAAGAAAGAAAGGGCGGTAGTAGTGCTGTGTGAAGGTTTGAAACCATTTTGAGAGTTGGAAAGTAAGTTATTATGGATTAGATGATCTAGCAATTGTTTATGGATGCATTTTTCCATGATCTTTGCTAGGGGAGACAGTAGGGCTATGGGACGGTAATTGGAGAGTTCAGTGGATTTACCACCCTTATGAAGGGGGATAATATGCGAGACCTTCCATACACTAGGGATATGTCCTTCAGTGATTGTTCTATTGATAAGAATGGAAATGGGGTAAGCAATAGATTTGGCTGCCTTTTGTAGGTATTCAGCGGGTATTTGGTCAGCTGAAGGAGTGCATGGTTTACGTTTTTGGATGAGGGCAAGAATATATGCAGTTGGGACTGGTTGGAAGAGAAATGGAGGGGGTGGGTTAGTGATATAGTTGGATATAGGTAAGTCCTGAGTGGATAGTTGACTAGCAAGGTTTTGAATGGCCTCAATGACATAGGTATTAAAGGTATTAGCAGTCTGTTTAGGATTCTCTTGGTCTGCCCCTTGTGGGTTTGGTGTGATAGACTGACCTGGTTGTAATAATGGATTAATACTTGCCCAGAATTTTTGTGGTTGATTATGTTGGGTCTGTTGGAATTGTAGGTAGTAGTTTCTTTTGTCAGATAGTACTGCTTTTTTAGTTTCATTTTTTAGTTGCCTGAAATTTTGTTGATCTACTGGGTTTTTAGTTGATCGAGATTTGTTCCAATATTTATTTCTGAGTTTGATTTTTTGCCTGGTTTCTTTTGAAAGCCATGGGGCAGATTTAGTTCTCATTCTTATAGAGCGCATTGGGGCATGGTGGTCTAGAATGGCTAAGAAGTTAGAGTTAAAGTAATTGACAGCTTCCTCCAGTGGGAGGTGTTTTAAGGGAGACCAGTTACATGCTCTTAGTTCCCTCTGGAAGAGATCAGCGTTGAAGTTTTTCTTGGTTCTAATTGTTCTAAATAAGGTTGGGTTAGGTAGATTGGTTTTATGCCTGATGATGTAGGTTAATGAGTGGTCACTTACATCATCAGGGAGGGTACCAGATTCATATGTCTGGGGATGACTGTTTATGAGAATCCAATCTAAGGTACTTTCTTTCTTATCAGGCTTGTTTATCCTGGTAGGGGGGGATAATGGTTTGTGAAAAAACAAAAAGGTTTATATGGCTTGTAGGGTGGCAACTGCTCAAACACTTCCAATCAGTGTTAAAATTACCTAGGATTATGGTTTCTTGAGGCAGATTTTGAGATAGCCAGCAGAGGAAATTCTCTATTGTGGCAATGTAATTACCAGGAGGAAGATAGGTACAGATAATATAGATGGATTTGAATTTGTTAAGTTGAAGCTTGGTAATAAGAATTTCAGCACTGGGGACTTCAGGTGGTATATAGTCGAAGGTGGTAATCTGTAGGCTGGATTTAAAAAGGATAGCTACACCGCCACCCTTTTTGGTTGTGCGGTCAAGTCACAAAATATTGTAACCGGGTGGGATGACTTCATTGTCTTTAGTCGAATGTTTTAACAAAGTTTCTGTTAAACAAAGAATGTCAAAGGAGTAGAATTCTAGGAAAGCGTGGAGTTGTGCAACTTTGTTATTAAGGCTACGTATGTTGAGGTGAGCTAATATCAGCGAGTTAAGTGGTTTAGTAAAAGGATGGATAGTATGGGTGTCAGGGTTGTGGAGTTGAGTGGAAATAGTTATAGGGCCTGGGTTCGGATGAATGTCACCATCTTTCAGAAAGAGGCACAGTGTTTGAGGTCTAAGATTTGGGAACTTGTATAGTGTTAGAGACTTTCTAGGCTTTGGAGAGTCATATCTAATGTGGGTAATCCTATGGAATTTTGCTGGAAGATAGCTAGGTGTGGATGTTATGTTAACACGGTTAGTGAGAATAGGTAGAGAAGGAGAGGTAGATAGTGTGTGTTGGGGTGGAGAATGTGTGGATATATTGTGTGTTCATAGGAGGATAGTAGGTAAGCTAAAGTTAGGGGTGGTAGAAGTATGAGTAACTTCTGTAAGAGGGTTGAGGAGGATAGCGTATGCATCTGGCAGGGTAAGTGAAAATTCAGACAACTTTTGCATAAAGGAAGGGTTGGTTTTGAGACTCACTCTGCTTCTCTGAAAGAGAAAAAAAAAAGGCTGCATAGACTTAAGGGCCTGTAATTCAGATACTTATCTGGCAAAAGTTAAGGCTACTAGTAAGGCCGTCTTTCCAGATTAGCTTCTTTAGAGAACAGCTGGCTGCAGGCTCAAACAGAAGTGGAGTTAACATCCCCAAAGCAAAACTGAAGTCTTGATGTCCCTTATGCAAAATTCCCTTTTAAAACTGTTTGACTTAAGAAAAAGACGAACTATAAAAATAAGTGGCAGGAATCCTGAAATGGCCAAGAGGGATACCTTAAGTGTATGCAAGGCCACAAATGAAGAATTCGCACAGATATAATAATATAATAACTAATAGCAGAATTTCTTGCCTCCTTCAATACCTATTGAATGTCCTCAGAAAAAAAGAGCCTAAAAGGGATCAAAAGCCTAACATCCATAGAGTTTGATTTGTACCATTATTTAACGCCAGTCTAAGATCCCTTGTCCTGTGTAACAAAGTCCACTCTACGAGGAAGCTTTTAGCAACTGTCCCTGTCCAGTTGCTTGAGAATGGAACAGAGTTACTGTCTGGCCCAAAAGGGAGTCACCAGTAAACATCCTTGATCTTCTGAAGGACTTTGAGAATGAGTGGAAATGGGAGAAGGCACACCCACCCACTAGGTTGAGAAAGCATCTGTCTCATAGGCCTCTTTGCAAATTGTCTTGGAGCAGATGACTTATAACTGTCTGTTCACAATGGAAGCCAACTGATCTATTTGGGGAGTTCTCACTTGTGAATTAGCTAAAGGAAGACCTCTTAGTATACCATTCTCTTTTGAGGGTATATCCTGGATCTACTCAGTCTGCTACGGTGTTCAGCTCTGATGGGACACAAGCAGCCCAAACAAATAAGTTATGCTGGAGTGCTATGTCCTAGGCAATCACTGCCAGTTTGCAAAAAGGGTACAACATTGTTCCCCCATTTATGTACCACATCACAGTAATGTTGTCGGTCACCAATAAGAGTTCCTGGAGATCAGATTTGATTTAGTGATTTCAGGCCATTTATCAAGGTCATTGTTTCCCTCAGGTTGATGCGTCTGTAACAGTGCTGTGGGTGCCAGACTTTTTGTACTTTGATATCCTGAGAAACAGCACCCAGGCAAAGTCCAAGTCATCTATGGCCACAGTCCTGAAGAGCTTGGTGGGGGTTAGAAAGGAACCCTTGCACTGCATAATTCTTAAAGTTGAAAAACGGAATTGGAAAGGAAAGAGGGTTGAGCCTGTTGGGCCCAAACTAAATTAAGAAACATGACTTTATTCATCATTAATTATTTGCTCAGAACTGTTTTGTACGTGGTAGTGTTTATTATTCATTTTATTTCTCATATGAAGTCTAGCAAGTGGAATCCTAAGGCTAGGTGAGACCACGAAACCTACAACTCACAGAAATTCTCTTGCAGTGGACATTGTCTGGAGAGACAAAGTGCCGATAAGTTTAAAATCTCTCTGGAGGAAGAAATACAGAGAGGTGTCCAGAAAGCATCCCAACAGCACTTATCTGTAAGTAGCAGAAAGGGATTTTTTTTTTTTTTACATTCAGAACTAAACAGATTGCTGAAGAGATTCAAAACATACTATAAAGCTGTCAAGAGTGTCTTAACTGGTAAGGGCTGATAGGCAATCATCCAGATAAAGGAAAATATGTATGCCTTGAAGCCTACAATGAGTTATCACTTGGGCAAGGCATCTGAAGACTCTTGGGCAGCAGAAACACCACAGGGCAAATAAGTTAACTAATAATACAATTCAAAGACATAGAACCTTAAAGATCTATGTGCAGGCATGAGTGAACAGGGATATGCAGATACGCATATTTTAGGTCTAAGTTGATTAGAAAGGCTCGTGGAGGACAGGAGGAATGAAAGTTTAAGATAGCAACATTCTGAATATTGGTATAAAGCTTGTACATATCTAAAATGGGCCTCCAAGTTCCCTCTTTCCTAGAGGGAAAAAGCCTTGAATAAAAAAATGTCCCCAAAGGTGTGAATGGAATGGCTCTATGACCACCCAACAAAGTAATTTTGCAATGATATGGGGCACAAGATGGAGCTGGTCTTTTATGCTCAACACCCAAGAGTATGTGGCTATTGATTACTATACAGTAAGGAATAGAGAAAAGTTCACTGTGATTTTCAAAGGGAGACTAAAGTGGGAAGACAGGGAGAGGAAAGGAGGCAAGAATACTCAAATTTTAATTTGGGGGAGGTTCAATCCATGCCAGTTTTCTTTTTGATGTCACTTTGCCATTGATTTTTTTTAATTGTTTCCCATATTTCCACTAACAATATGAAGAGTTAACAAGAGGAAAAAAAACTGCAAAAGGGCTTGGATTGGAAGGATAGTTCCTATGGAATATTGGGAATGGAGATAAGGATAACTGGTTAACCCCCTACATAAGTCAACCTCTACCTTCTAATTTAAGAACTTCAGCAAGAGTTGCCAAAGAAATGCTTAGCCAAAGGGGCATTTAACAGTTGAGCTTTCACTTCCTCTGAAAATGTGTGAATTCTTATCAAAGCATAATTTTTTCTAACTGTACCAAATAGGGATGGCATCCACTATGTCAGAGCCACATTTAATTACATCCTTAGTTACCTGAAATGTGGAGTTGAGAATGCTCTTAATGTTAGGTTTTAAATCAGAATCTGGAAGACTGCCTAAAGAATGTCACTTATTAGTTAAGATACACATGGATAAATGAGTTTGGTCATTAATGGCTCTAAAGGATAATGTAAAACAAGTATATGCCTTTTTTCCATACCTACAAGAGCTCTGCTGTCTATTAAGGAATAGATTAGATGATGAAAGGGCTCTAGCATCTTTATCTGCATCCAAAAATAGTAGCAGGGTAAGCAAAGAGATTTTTGTAAAAGTACCCGAGTGAATGTGGGACCATAAAAAATCTGTCCAGATTTTTAGGTGCTGGAGGCTGAGAATCTGGGGACATAGAAGCAGACAAGAAAGCTCCCAAGACTGGATTAATAGCAAAAGACATAAAGACATATATATTTAGCAACTCATAGTACCTTTCTTGGGAATTGGAACCTCTTTACCCTTCCATTAAAAAAAAATATTTCATTTTTGCTATTGTGTCACTGAAGGAAAATTCCTCATTACTGGAGTCAGATGATGCATCTTCTGACCCACATTCCTATCCAGCAGGAGGAGGAGGAATTTGGAAAGCATAATCAAGTTTTTCATTATCTTCCTTCAGAAGAGGAAGGAACTCAACAGCAGCAAAAGTGGAAGAAGCAGGCAATAGGAATAAAAAGGACTGGACACCTCTTAAAAGCCCTCCAGCAAAATTATATCAATCCTCCTGGTTCCCTTTCTGAGATGAAGGGGTGGTGGGATTACTTGTTTTTCTGTGTATGCTTCTTGGCTGTATCCAGATGGATGTTTTTTTTGAGATTGAAGGCATGGGTCTGATCTCAGTAAGCAAGCCTCAATCTTCCCTCACAAGAACTTGGTGAATACCTCCCTTGCATTCAGATATAATAATCCCTCATTCCCTTCCTAGCTGGCAACGTCAGACAAATGGTCTGCTTGGATGTACTTAGTTGCCCCCAAAGGGCTTGTGCTAGAGGTCCAAAGAGAAGCAGAATGATGATCCAGGGGCTGTAAATGCACCTCCCCTTCAAAGACATCAGCCACATACTACACGAGACATATGGATGTAGGGTTATCACTTACCCCCTCTCACTATCCTTTTCTTTATCTGAAGGAGAAATACCATTACAGAAGATGATGCCATGGATGGTACCAAGTCTTGCTGACATCTGTTTTCAAGGAATATCTGGGAGTTGTTTAATCTACTCCTAATGGTCTCTGGAGTAAATGATGGCAAACTGTACATGACCCAACATTAGGTTCAGAGCTCAAACAAAAGACGTAGTGAATGGGAGTCTGTGCATGGAATTTGAAACTTTCCTCTTCTGACATGCACAAAAAATTATATGAAAATCTCATAAGGAACTAGGAAGGGTCCCCAATATGGTAATTATCTGCCTGAAGAAATGACCTAAAGCCAACTGCATGGTTACAACACAGGATACACTGACAATACTATGCACAAGGGCTAGTGGCAAGAAAGTTCAGATTTCTGGTGCATTTGTATGTCCCTCTTATACTAACCTGTTCTCTAGTGCAAAGTGAGCACATCTAGCTTACAAGGAAGCAGCCTGAAGCTTTGCAACCTGACCAAACATACACTAGGTTTGGCAGGATACATCCTATATATAAATGGCTACTTCAACAGTGATCTACCAAAGATTATCAATGGAATTAGGTATGTAAGTTTCAATACAAGTAGTACAGTCTTAGGGAGACTGAAGGATATTGCCCAGTTTCCTCAGAACAGATTCTATATCAATGTTTCCCTAAGCAAATGAAACAGTGTCACAATACCTATCAATGGGATGGTTCACCTAGGAGGAAGGATGGGGAGATTGCTGACAGCCTCTTGCAACAGTCTTTTTGGAGAGAGTATAGGGTTAGAGAGTCACCTCCCTGACATCCTTATTTTTAAGTTTCCCCAAAGTTAGTCTTGGGGGAAAGGGTAGTGGGGAATCCATGCATTGTATAGTCTTGAAAACTATAGTGGGAACACCTAAAGGAATCAGAAAGCTCCAATTTTATGCTTTCCACAAATGTCAGAAGCGAGGGGTTAAAGAATGGTAAGGAAGCTGAACAAAATGCAGCCTCCAAGTTTTCTTTCCCAAGTCAATATCAACAAGTTTGTCTGCCTAAGCTGTGTTCTTTGTCAGGACCACAGCTTTCTGGATCCAGCATAAGTTAGCAGTCTACACAGAACCTCAGGAACTGGATACCTACTCTACGCAAAGGTAGATTAAACTTTAGATATGGCTTTACTTCAAGGACAGATATAAACAAGTAAAATAAAGGACCAAGCATAAAAAACCTATCATGTCAAGGTCAGTGTTCTTGAAAGAAGAGGCAAATTAGTGGCACATGCAAAGAAGTGACACATGCAGAAGAGTCTGCATCCACACAACCAACAGTGTAGACCCCACAATCAGGATTGAGGGCTACGGCCTTAGCTGTCACTCAAGACTTGGATCTGAATGTCCGTCTTTGAGGAGCAAAAAAAAAAAAGGAAAAGCAGTAGCACCTCTTTTTGACCCTAGTACCACAGGTAGAAGACACAAGAGATTTTTTGCCGAATCTTAATAAAGACTCCAACACTTATTTGTAGTTTATCCCAGTTGAAGGGATGGGGTGAGTTACAAAACACCTTTATGACAACTGGGCAACTTTCTAGAAGCAAAGAAGACATATCAGCTCCAAGTTCAACTTAATTCCCACATAAATTTTTCACCAAAATTTCAAGGACAAAAGGAGTACAGGTAGAATTTATGTTCCTGTCTACTTAGAAACACAAGCTGATGAGACAATTATCATTTTACCAGAACTGCACTTCTTTTTTTTGCACTTCCCTTGTGGCTAGCAGAGTTTTCCTTACTAATGAAGGGATCAGCTCTACAGACAGACTAATTTGACTGATGCAGTGCTATAGCCAGAGGCTCCACTGGAAACCTTTACAGACAGGTGCTCCACTTTGAACAATGTTTTTTCTATCTCTAGAAGCTGAAGCAGTAAAAGGTTGACACACACCACAAAACAGTAAAATGCTTTGCACCCAAGCAATAAACACAAACAGTATGCCTATCCGGGGGTGGAATTTTGTGAAAACCTTTACATTTTGAACCACCTTCTTCTCCATTACCAATAAATTCTTAAAAACAGACCAGTAATGTAACACCAAGGAACTGAAAACAAACAGTAAAACAATATCAGAGCAACAGAAACTAAAATGACGAGGGTGAGGTTAACTCCAAGGCCTACGGAAAGGTGAAGGCAAGATGATGAGCTCCAAAGCACAGGGAGAAGGAGAGAACAGCTGTCCAAAACAAAAAAAAAATGGTGTGACCTGAAAGTTGACTGTAACCAAGGATGGATGTAACCAAGTGATACCAGGTAATTTAGACTAGGACTTTTTCCTTAAAATATGAATTAATATAGCTTGGGGGCCATTACTCTGATGCTAGCCAAATGTGCAGTAAGAGATCTGGACAGAAAGCAACTTTGCAGGGCATTGTGGATAAAAGTAAAGGAAAAAGCCTGGGAAAGTTTCAGATGCAGAGCCAGATACCTACCTACTGTTTGAGTATGAACTTCCACACACTAGATTATTTACCTGGTGGTGCCCTGATTGCCTACTTAAAGTTCAGTGCCCTCTGCATAAACACTGAACAAAAAAAAGACTTCACCAAGCTTCAAAAATCTGACCAATGTAAATAAGCATGGCAAGTACACAACCTTATACCATAAACATCCACAGCACACGATAGTCACAAACAAGAAACTTTTAATGAAGCTTTCAGGTTTACACCCTTCATCAGCATACATATCAGTATCAGTATGCTGATGAAGGGTGTAAACCTGAAAGCTTCGTTAAAAGTACACAACCTTGTCATACTGCACAACGCTGAACTTCTGTGGTACACAATATACACTAATGTTTTCATGCATAAACATTTCTGAGAGAGAGTAAAGCAGATAGAAAGGTATGGTTTCCTGCACCACGAAGACTACAACAGTTATTAAAGGACTTCAAAAAGCATAATCTATGAAGAGCAGTGGCTCACTGTTTCGTCCTCTCTCCTTTCCTCACTGCTGTGTTACCATAACATATAACCAAGTTTTATAAAATGTGTTTTGTCTAAAGATTATATATTTAGGACTGAATCTAACTGCAATAACTCACATATGGGTGAAGCAATCTGAATATCAAATGCGCCAAAAAAATTAATACAAAAAGAGCAATCTTTTTATATCAATTCCAAAAAAAACCTGTACCAAAAAAAATTGTATATATATATATATATATATATATATATGTATATATGTGTGTGTGTGTGTGTGCGCGCGCGCATATATATACATATATATATATTGTTTTTTTTTTTTGCAGGGGGCAAGTCCTCGTGCACTCCCATTCAGCATTCAAGACAGAAGTGGCAAACTTCATGACACCCATACAGATGGACAATAGAGGTATGACTGCTGAATCCTACACAAATGCACTTTATAAGCACTTACAAAAGTGCATGGATCGTGCTATCCCTAACAGCACCAAGATGTTATCCTCTAAAAAAGGAAGCGAATCTGGTGGTCCCCTGCCATAAACAAACCCTACAACAGAAGAAAGGAACTGTTACAAAAGAGTAAAATACCATGATTGGAGGAACTCCCTGGTCAGCTTCAGTAAAAAGTTGAGATCCCTCAAAAAATCTTCCAAAGCTAGTTACGAAAACAAAATGGCCACTGATTCTAAAGACAACCACAAAGCATTCTATAGCTATGTCAAGAATCTCAATGGCAACACTCAGATCTGCTCTGAGTTACAGTAAAATGGCATTACATATACAGAACCAACTGATACTGCCAATATCCTGGCAGATAGGTTCAGTGCTAACTTTACCCCCCTCTCACCCCCTAAAGGGCCCATCTCTATACATGAAGAATGCAAAGTTCCTATAATCACGGCTGCACAGGTAAAAAACACACTCCAAATCGTAAATCATCCACAAATTGCCTATGAAATTGAACCAGACTTCCATTCCTGGTGTTTATATATACTTTTCTTCCCAACTTGCAATGACTATATTGGCATTATATATTTCATGATCCAACATGAATACCTAATGTATTACGGATCATGGTAAATGATGATTGTACATCCATAGTAACCAATAGTAAATCAGTATCACTATCCATGATTCATAAACTTGTACAGATCTTCAAACAATATTTAGAAGTTTTTAATACTGTCTCATTCCCATCCGAAACCAGTCTTGCATGCTTTTCAATAAATACTGATAGTGGTTCTGTCCACCAATTTCGTCCTGCAAGAATGAGTCTGAAAGGTGGATAAAAACATTGTTTTTTTTCCCCTAAAATAATTATTAAAACGAGTAGCTTACGGTAATCCAACAATACAGTGGAGGTAGAGAAAAAACATACAATACAGCATAAGTATCCACCATATATATAACTTTATGGAATATTTTCACTCACTATGTTCTGCATTCTGTGTAGAATTTGGTATGTAATAACAGTGTCAGGTGTCCAGAAGGGATGGTGAGACTTGTAAACTATATACAATTTACACCATTTACAGTATCTGACGCCATAAAAGAGAAATGGTTTGCTACCATTCATAATGTCTGATCTTTTGGATAACTTGAATGAATGAGTTTCAAAAAGTAATTATGGTTTACTAGTTAGTATTGGCTATTTTTGTTATATTACTAGGATTGTATTCAGCAGGGAGTCCCAATATGTTTGGAAATAAGCTTTTTAATTCTTGCCTTAAGTAGCTAGTTTGTGAGAGGATATACAGTTGGTCGCCATAGAATTAAAATAATTATATAATTCTAGATTAATATTCCTGCCCGTCAGGCAGTCCAATATAGTATCATTTCTTCTCCTTGTCATTCTTAATACTTCATTCCTATCAATTTTTTCATATACATTTCTATCACTCAGCATCTCATTCATCGAATCAAAGTAAACTACACAATCCATGACAACAGGGCCCCCCCTTATCCATTGGTCTAATCACAATAGACATATCCTTCTGTAAACTCAATAAGGCAGGTGTCTCACTATGATTTACATTCCTAAACACATTCTCTTTTTTCACTGATAATACTGTGAAAGCTAGAGATGAGAAAACTTACAGAATGGAGGGTGGAGGCTGGAAGCTATTTTGAAATGTAAAAAAAAAAAACATGGTGAAACACTTGTCAAGTGTTACTTTTGCAGCTGGTCATAGGAGGACATTAACATATGTTGGCCAGCCTAAGTCATGTTTCCTTTGTTGGGACTTTTCTCATTTAATTAAGGAGTGTGATAAGGTACAATGTAACCAGTGTATGGAGAAAGGACATACAGCAAAAAGGTGTGCTCCTGAATGCAGGGTTTGAAAAAAAAAAAGGAACCTTTTGGATGGATTGAGAGCAACAATAAATAATGAAAAAGAACAGGAAAGGGAAGAAAGCACACGTGGAAGAACAAGAAGAAGCTGGGAAAGAGGATGAAGTGGGTGAAGAAAGTACAGAAAGAAAAGAAAATGGAAGGGAAAATTAGGGGATAAAGTACATGCAGGCAGAGATGTCAGGCGATAGGACTGATGCTATTAATTTTTCAAGTTCTAGTCAGACAAAAAACTGATTCTGAGGATTAAGGCTTACCTGTACACAAACCCAGGAAAATATTCAATTAGGGAGAGAGAAAAATAAGAAAATGTAAAAATATTTCCCCAAACTTAAAAAAAAAAAAAAAAAAAAAAGGAAGAGCAACAATTCTGGAGTACTTTCAGTATATATGAACAGTATTAACACTTAAGGACAGTGATACCGGTGTGCTAAATGTGATGTGATGTTCTGTTAAGAGGTTGTAAGATTCCTGAAAAGTGGAGAGAGACTGCAAACAGAAAAAATGTGGGGTGGAAATATAATATGGAACTTAGGAAGTGAATATTGTTCTGGGATAGCTGTGTTCAGTAAAAAGCACAGAAAAATACTAGATGTAACATTGGTAAGGAAGTTAACTATTGTGAATGTCAGGAGGAGAGAACATTTTTATAGAAATACAGCACTACATGCATATATAACTAGCAAACAGAATCAGTTTCATCAAATATTAGACTAAGTGGTAAACAAGAAAATTAGAATTGCAGGGGACTTCAAAAAACCAGGAAGTGATGTGTTGCAAATTAGCTGAGTGGAACAAAACTCAGTGAACTTGTATAAGTGGGTACTTGGATCTGAAATTGATTATTTTATAATATCTGAAAGGCTTGAAGGTAAGCATGGTTTTTCAGACCATTTAGCAATATGGAGGGAGGTGATGGAAGAAAAGGAGCAGATTAAAACAGGAAATGGAACACAGAGAATAAATGAATTATAATAAGAAATTATACAGTATGAATATATCTACGAAGGACTTCTACAAAAACTGGTCTGAATGGTGGACTGAATCTAAAAAATGTGTTTTTCAATGGCAGGATGATGCAAGAAGGGAAGAGAAAGTGAAGTAAATGTATTGGAGAATTTACAGAATAATACAAAAGAGTATTATAATACGGAAAAAAATATATAAATCAAGAAAAAAATAAGGCATTACCGTTTGGGCAGAGATATTTCCAAGGGAGGATGTATTTGCATATTTAGATAAAACAGTAAAGGATAAAATTAGTGTAACAAGGGAACTGAAACATATCAAGAGTAGAGTTTAAAAAGAAGACATGAGCAAACTGATAGTACTGTAGTACAGAAAATGAAAAATGTATAACAGTAAAGGAAAAAAAAATAAGATTGTAAAGTAAAAAAAATCCAGAATGAGTTGAGGAAAATTCTTTATGATATAGGGTATGGAACGTACAAGAAATTAATGGATTGGCAAAGACTATTTTCTAAAGGTACTGAATGAATGGTTGAAGGAAAGGTTTGTTTATGAAGACTTATGTAGTGGGACATAAAAAGTTTTTGTGGAAGAAAGATGAGAATGAAAAAAAAATTGAGACCCATCACACTAAACAGATTACAATTTTTATGAGAATAATAGAGAAGAAAGGAAAGATTACGGATATTACTGGAAGAATGCATCTATGGTACAAAAGGGAAAGGGTGTCAATAATGGTTGTTAGAGAAATTCTGGTTGATATAACTAAAAAGGAGAATGTGAAACTTACGGTAGGTGACATTAGCAAGGCATTTGACAGAGTAGGACATGATACTTTGTGGACTGTTACAGAGGAGTACTGAATAGATAATTAGGGGGGTGTGTGTTAGCATATCAAAATAGTACAATGAAAGTGTTACTGAATGGGTGACAGTAAAAAATATGTATGAAGTGCAACATAAGACAAGGATATCCCATGAGTGGGATCCTGTTTGCACTGGTAATGAATGTGACCGAGTGTGAAGCAGCTTATAAAATGAAAGATGTTAGATATGTGATGCAAAAGCAGGTGGTGATTCCAGTAGTTCTGACCTATGCAGACAATATAGTTGGAGTTGCCAAGTACAAAATATGCAGGAGGGAAGTCTTAGGTTGTTTGAATGGATGTTAAAAGGAAATGGGAATGACCCTGAATAAAGACAAAAGTAAGGGTTTGGATGATGTGGCAAAAACTTGGTGGTGGGGGCTATTTTTAAATAAAAGAACTGTTTTTGCTAAGGACAAAACTTGGGAAGAATGATGTACTTATGATACAATGTGATAGTTTGATAAAAGAAAAACATGTTTTCTGTGGAGGATGTATAGGTAAGCATTCAGGCAAAAGGTTTATCTGGCGAATTCTGTATTAATAGTAAAAACAGCATATACGTGAAATGTATGATCCCAACAAATACGAATAGGAAATTGTGCAGTTGGTGTACTTTTATACAAGGTTCACAATTAAAGCCAGTGAAATGAGGTGTGCTGTATATCAGTAAAGATGAAGGGGGACTGGAGTACACATCCCAGTTTATTGCACTTCAAGCCTGTAGAGCATTAAAGTGGCTGAAGGAACTGAATGAAAAATAAACAGTGAAAATGTTCAAATACAAGTACAAAAAGTTGTGGAAGATTAGGAGAATAAGACAGAAAAAGAATACATAAAGGAAAACCATCAATAAAAATACTAAAATGGAAAACAAAAACTGAAGATATAGAGAAAGGCAGAAAGATGTGGTATAATAATGTGATAAAAAAAGAAATGATGTACTCCTTATAACGTTCTGAGTTGTTGTCTCGCATTTGTTCTTCAACCTGTGGATGTCGGATCGGATCCGACTCAGATGCATACTAAAGCTCTAGGATCTGAAAGCTGAACTCATCCCCTACCTATAATGCTCGTCTCCTCCAAATCCCTCATACTGAGTTTGCTGCACCATTATGCATCATCTAATAATACAAGTTGAAAAAAAATCACCCAAAAGACAACTGGGCAAGTCAGAAAAGAATACTTCGAGAGCTCAAACAGTAATGAAGTATTTGTCTAAACAACTCCATTAGGTCCTTCAAAAGGTAGGGGGATAGAGGGAGGGAAGGTTGAAGAGCAAATGTGAAGCAACAACTCAGATGGAACATTATGGTGAGTGCATAACTTCTTTATTCGATATTGATACCTTCATTTGCTCTTCAACCTGTGGGACAGAGTCCCTAGTTACAGAAGAACTTGGGAGGTTCTCATGGAAGGATATTCCAGAGCACAGCAGAACCAAAGGAGGCTCTGCTCCTGGAAATAATGTCCAGTTTCTAACGTGATATAAAAGTATGGTGGTTTGACTAGATAGCAGCTGCACAAATTTCATCAATGGGAAGTTTCAACAAGAATGAGGAGGAGGTGGAAGCAGACCTAGTAGAATGAGCCTTAATACGACATGGGAAGGGGATGCTCCCTGTTCTGTAGAGGGATCCAGAGTACACGGTGGACAGAAAAGGTGAGACCAAAGGAAGGGAACCCAAACTTGTCAGGACCAAAAGGGAGCAAAGAGAATCACTTGGCACTTCAACCTCTGAACTTTTTGCAGAGATTTGGGAATAAGGGTAAAAGGAGGATAGGCATAAAGTAGACCGGGGGGGTGGGGGCCAAGCAAGGACTACAGCGTCTCTTGGCGACTATCCCTGAGGAGGGATCAGGGGAAAAAAAACTCACTGCACTTGGTGTTGGAGGGAGACGCAAAAAGATTGCAGCAAGGTTGACTCCATCTCTGGGGGATCATATTTGCCACCGAAAGCTTCAGAGACCAATCGTGAGGTATCAGAATGGTTCTGCTGAGCCTGTCCACCCACCAAGATGTTTGGCTTCCTCGGAATGTGCATTGCTATGGGAAAGCAGTTGAAGAAATCGCCTACTGCCACAGCCTCATGGTCTCTCAACAAAAGGGATAAGACCTGGTTCCTCCCCATTTGATGATGTATCAGACCACTAACACGTTGCCTGTCTGAATTGCAATAGTTCTTGTGGGAAGAGAGGGATGAAGGGCTTGCAATGCAAGAAACACCACTCTCATCTCCAGAACATTTATATGCAATTTGGTCTCTAGAGGGAACCAAGTGCCTTGGACTGTGTTCCAGAAAATACCCACCCCACCGAACTGGGACACATCCATGGTCACAGTGGCCTTGGGAGGGGGGAGGATGAATGAGTGGACCCTGAAGATCATCCTCTACTTGGATCCACTATAGAAGAGAGAGTTTGCATGCTCTGGAGATCATGATCAGGTAATTCAGTGGAAAGAAAACAATAAAAACAACCTCGAGCCACAGTCAGCAGGTTGCCAACACTAACAATAAAAAAATATGCAAGGATAAGCACTTTCGTCTCAGAGATGAGACTTCATAAGATAAAACTCCACATTAACACCATTATATACAAACATCAATTAAGCAATTATGTTCATCCATGTGCATTAACTCTTGATATACCCTGTACCAATGGCCAAGGCTATTTATTTAAAAATAAATAAATATAATTTGAATAAATACAATGTAAAGAGAAGGGACCACTGGACCGCCAAGGTCCACTGAAGTACAGTCAAAAGTGAAGGCATGCTACCGATACAAGGGTAATAGTGGCTGCCATGACCCAAAGGCTCGTAGAATAAGACTCAATGGGGAGAAGGAATGTCCATGATGTGTTTGACATGAGACCTCAAGGTGGAGATTCTATCTGGAGGAAGAAGGGCTAAAGAACGAATGGCATCCAGGCGGGCTCCAATGAAGTCTATGATTTGGACTGGTTGAAGATGAGACTTTTCCAGAATGATGGAAATGCCCAACGTTAAGGCTGGGTGGAATAGGAATTCTCTGGCTTCTGGGAGTCTATGCCTGGTGGGAGCAGTTAGGAGCCAACTGCTGAGATATGGAAACACCTGGAATCCTTGCAGTCTCAGGTGAGCTGCTACTACTGCCTTACATTTGGTGAACATCCTGGGGGCCGTGTTGAGACCACAGGGGATAATCTGAACTTATAATTACTGGCTCCTAGCCAAACAAGGGGAACCTACTGGAGTGTCTTCATCTTCATGAGATAGTCGTGCCCTGAAGGTCTACAGAGCACATCCAGTCATCCTTCTGCAGGAAGGGCAGAAAGGACTGAATCGTGACCATTTGGAAATTTGAATTGACAACTGATTTGTTGAGGTGGCAAGGTCCAGAATGAGCCTGAGGTCCCCCGTCTTTTTGGGCATAAAAAAAAATCTGGAGTAGATGCCTGATCCGAGTCGGTCTGAGGGGGACACTTTGGATGACTCTCTGAGAGCAGCTTTGAAATTTCTAAGGATGCAGTCTCCCTCTGATTTGGTGGAACATCGGGGAGGGTTCTGCTTGGAGATGGTTTCTGGAAAAAGGGTAATGAACAGCTTCTGGATATAAATTTTAACACCCAATGATCTTTTGTGAAGGCTTCCTAGGTTGTTTGGTATAAAGACAATCATCACCCAACTGCCTCTAGAGATGAGCACTCAGGATCACTGGACTGGGTCTGTCCAAGAAAGAAATCTCAAGACCCTTGATTCATCGGACCCGCTCTGATATTATAACAATTTCCCCCTTTGTCTCTGGAAGGAAGGTCTCCCTGTGAATCCTGAAAAATACCTTGAGATTTTCAGAACCACAACTTACCTCCATGCTGTTTCCTGGAAAATGTCCCTTGTGAGGTAGAGAAGCAGACTCCGGCGGCAGACAAGGTCTTTCCCATCCTTTTCACTTCAGGAGAGCGTGTCTCTTACCATTGGACCGAAAAGGGTCTCAATCCATCAAAAAGGGGTGTTAGTGAAGGATGCCTTGCAGGGTTTCCTAGAAATCGCATAGTCGCATCCAGGCATGGCGTCTGGTAGCAATCCCTGATCCAGCCACCCATGAGGCACCTTCTGCAGCATGAGAAATTAACCTCACAGATGTGTTAGAAACAGAATGAAGGTTGGCCATACTAGAGGAAAAGATTTTCTGTTCCTCAGCAGACATGTATCCTGGGAGAGAACTAGAGTGTTCCTTGACCAAGTCCCTCTGTAATCTGGTTACACGTGCCAAATAAATTCAGTGGTCGCAATGCAAAAGTCACTGACGTGTAAACCCACTTACCAAACCTGTCGAAAGCCCTAGACTCCCTGATAGGGGGAGAGATGGTGGAGCTATGCTGGGCCAACTCCTTGTTGGTGGCTGCTGCGACCACCATGGCATCAACAGAAACACCCTTGGTCCAACAGGGTTGGTCAGAAGGGGCACGAAGAATGTTATCGATTTGCTTAGGGATTGCTTCCACTGTGTCTGGATCCTTCCACGCCCTGAGAGACACAAGGTCATAAAGGGGCTCTCTGAAGGGGCTACCCAAGCAGTAGATGGGCGTGACCCAAAAGCTTCCAGAACCACAGATTCCTCTGGGTTACAGTTTTGGGAAGACCAACCACCCCTTATGGCATAGGATCTCCATGATGCCTCCAAAGCAGGCATCCTCAGGTGGATCTGGGGGACCCTTCCCCTTCAAGATCAGTGTTCTCGGTCATGGATTCCAAAGGGGAATCCAAGTGCCTCCTTTTACAATGGTGTTTCTGAGGAACCTCCTTGGTGGGGTGCTCCGGGGAGGTACCGAAAGACTCTGCATGTCCCAAAAGGGATGTAGTCTGGAAGTCTTTTTGGCCAGGCTGTCCTGGAAGAAACAGGGTAGATAGCTCAGACACAAAGGCTGCTGGATGGGGGGGGGGGGGGGGCTGGGCTCCAAAGCAGGTAGAGTCGAGGCTCCTCTGGGTGCAGAGAGAACTCTTCGCCACCACCTTGAACAGTGAGGGAGATCGAGACAGCGAGGGTAACCCCGCTGGGGCTGAAGCTGTCAAAGGGGAAGCGCCATGAATCCCCACCACAACCCCGGATCAGAGTGAGGAGTCGGAGCAGAACTATAAAGTGCCAAGGTCCTCAGGGGAGGAGACAGCTCTGAAAATTTTGTGGCTGATGTCAACCCCTCGGACCAAACGGCAAAGCTACAAGCTCAGACAGCCACTTTGCTCCAAAACAGTCAGAGCTAGGCAAGTCAGGGAGACTGTGGAGTTGAAAGTAACCGTACCGGTCGGTTCAGATGTCTCTCGACTCCAGGAAAGCTTGGAGCCGATAATGCCGAAACCAGGGGTTGGGGGGGGGTAGGATCGGAGGAAGAGATATAGGAGCAAAGACAAGGACATTGCTCATGGATCCAGTGAGGGAAGGGGCAGGTAAGATCCCCAGCTGAATCTGTGCCTTGAGAAATTTTACTATCATGCTGTCAATGGAGGCAGGCCTGGAAACCAGTCTTGGTTGTCGCAAGAAAGGGGACTTGGGTCTGGATGCCACCAGCTCTGGGGAGAAACTACAGCTCCAATGCTGATGGGAGGTCATATGATTAGGGGAGCCAGAATAGTTGGTTCCGATGACTTCTCTAACTTGGCAAGAGGTTCCTCTAATTGATGGGACCTACTGGGGGACCTCTTGTGATTTTTTGTGCATTTTGGAGTAGGTTTGAGCCCCTGAAGTGGATGGTGTGGCAGAAGAAGCTGTAGGAGGAAGGAGGCCCTTCAGGATCAATGTGTTCCTTCTGTCAATTAGGGCTTGTTAGTTGAATCCCGCAAAAATACTGCAAGATGAGTCCATGTGGTCATCTGACAGTGGAATCTTGTGCCCGCAAGACAAACATTTTTAAAACCCATGGGTTTGGGGTCAGCTATATTCACACAAAACCAACCAGCACAGAGACAGACAACAATGGAAAGATCCAACAATGGAAAAATTCTAAACTACTAAACTAAGCTGTATATAGATTACACACACACACATATATATATATATATATATATATATATATATATATATATATATATATATATATATATGTGTGTGTGTGTATTGTGTGTGTGTGGGATTTTATATGTTTGTATATATATTTATACATGTGTGTGTATATATATATATATATATATATATATACATACATATATACATACATATATATATACACACACATATATATATATATATATATATATATATATATATAGGAGTGCTTTATAATCTCGGAATACTGATATGTCGAATGTCAGTATTTCGAAACTATAAAGCCAAATGTTTACAACAGCGAAAGTTCATAATCGCAAAATTGAATATCTCAAATTTGCGGTTATGACCTGAAGCTAACCTGCTCCAGTTAGGGGTCGCCACAACAGATCTACGGTTTCCATTTCTTCCTGTCCTCTGCATCTTGCTCTGTCGCACCAACCACCTGCATGCCCTCTCTCACCACATTCATAAACCTTATCTTAGGCCTCTCTCTTTTCCTGTTACCTGGCAGCTTCATCCTTAGCATCTTTTTCCCCAATATACTCTGCATCCCTCCTCAGCACATGTCCAAACCAACGTAATATCTTGCCCCTCTGGCTTTGTCTCCAAACTGGGCTGAGCCTCTAATATACTTATTCCTAATCCTGTCCATCCTCGTCACACCCAGTGCAAATTCTTAACATCTTCAACTCTGCCACGTCAAGCTCCGACTCCTGCCTTTTTGTCAAGTCCACTGTCTCCAATCCATATAACACAGCTGGTCTCACTACCCTCTTGTAGACCTTCCCTTTCACTCTTACTGGTACTCGTCTATCACAAATCACTCCTGACACTCTTCTCCACCCACTCCATCCTGCCTGTACTCTCTTCTTCACCTCTCTTCCACACTCACCATTACTCTGAACTGCTGATCCCAAGTACTTAAACTCATCCACCTTCGCCACCTCTACTCCCTCCAGCCTCACCATTCCTCTATCCTCCCTCTCATTCACCCACATATATTCTGTCTTTGGCCTGCTGACCCTCATTCCTCTTCTCTCTAGAGCATATCTCCACCTCTCCAGGGTCTCCCTCCACCTGTTCCCTACTCTCACTACAGATCACAGTGTCATCTGCAATCATCATAGTCCATGGGGACTCCTGTCTGTAACCCCTTCTATTGGTAAACAAAGCAAATACACTGAGGGAGCCATCTAAATAGGGAGACTATTGTTTCAAATTTAGTTGATCAGACTTCCTGAAGGATTTAGTGCAGTTTAAGTAAAAACATTGCTGGCAATGAACATCTAACAAATATAAAGTACATTCACCTTTGTTTAAGAAATTTGTAAAGACGACTAGCAAATTTATGGCCTGACTGATGGAAAATTCATAAGCCACCTTTGGTAAAGGATGGATTTGTCCTCCGATATACTCGAAAGTCAAACAACGAGGGGTTTGATGAAAGTGTATGTAATCCTGAAATTCTTCTGGTAGATAGAAGACCTTATTCTTGATAGCCATTATAAGAAAAATTTCAAATCAGCTTTAGCAGGAGGTTCAAATGGGGGGAGGGGCCTGTCATGGACTGCAAAACAACAGGGATATCCCATGGAGGAACACAGTCTCAGTGGGGGGTGTACAAGAAAAGTGCCTTGGAGAAAGGCCTTAGATAACCTAACAGAGGCTAAAGGTGAATGTCTTCCTCCAATGTGAAAAACAAAAATGGTAGCGGATTGCACTCTGATGGCAACTCCATCTTAAAAAAGATGAGTATGGAAATGTAACCCTGCTGAAAGAGGAGATGACAAGGGATCGAGATATTTCTCTGTGGCCCAAAGAGAAAATCTTTGGCATTCTTTTTTGTACATCTTCCTGTGTGTTTTATGTGAAAAGATAAAACACGTACAATGGAAAGCTTTTCCCTAACTGTCGTACCATCATAAGAATTGCAGAAACCAAGTGATTTAGTCTGAGTGCTTGTATATCTGGGTGAGGCTCGCCCGACCGGTGGGAAAGCAGATCTGGGTTAAAGCCCTGTTCCCAAGGAAGGTTCACCAAATGAGGCCAGAGGAAAGGAAAGCACACCTGACGAGGCCAATCAAGGGCTATGAGGATGACAGAGACTTAATACTGATGCTTTCTAAAGAAACTTTGGCATTGAAGGGTATAGGGAAAGGCATAAAGAAGTCCTGGGGGCCAAGGGTGCATCACAGCATCCCCTGGGCAACGACTCCTTGCAGGAGATCAGAGGGAAGAACTTGCTGGATTTAGAGTTCAGAGGACAGGTGAACAGACTGCAACAAAGACAGCCCCAGAGGCTGAAAATCTGCTCTGCTACTAGCAGGTTGAGGGACCACTCATGAAGAAGCAGAATGGAACTGCTCAACCCATCTGCAAAAATGTACCAACTCCCTGGGATATGCTTTGCTACTAGAAAGAGGCTAGAAGATATCACACACTGCTAAACCCTCAGTGCCTCTCGACACAAGGGGTAAGATCTTCCGCCCAGTTTATTGATATACCAAACCACAGCCATACTGTCTGCTTGAATAGAAACAGCATCCAAGGGAAGAGACATGGAAGGCTTGCAATGCTAGGAGGACTGCTCATCTCCACAATACTGATGTGAAGATTAGCCTCTAGATGAGACCATGTAGTGCCTTGAACTGCTCTTACCCAGTAATGCCTCCCCAACTAAGAGATGCATCTGTGGTCACTGTGGCCTGAGGGGCCAGCAGAGTGAAAAGATGTCTCTGTAGAAAGTGAAGGGAGGTTTATCCACCAACAAATGTGCTCCCCGCAATTTTTTTGTGGGAATAATTGGGTAGGACATTGATTGTCACCTGATTGACCATTTTACTGTTAATGTCCTTTGAAGCACTTTTGTGTGAAACCTGGCAAGCAGCCATGGAACCCATAAGTCAGGGAAACAATTTGGATGGGGCCTTCATATGTGACAAACTGCTGGGCTTGAGGATGAAGGGATGATATTCTTGACTGGGAATGTGTCGTAGTGAAAGGTGTCATATCTAATAGAGCTGTGATGAACTCCAGAGACTGTGAAGGCTGAAGGTGAGACTTGTCAAGGTTTACTGTAATCCACAGGTGTGCAAAGTGGAGGAAGGAGTCCCTGGCAAGGAACAGTAGATCCCTGGATAGGCAATTCTGAACCATTTGCCAAGATAATGAAACACCCAGAATCCTTGCAGTCGCAGACGAGCTGCTACTATTGCCATGCATTTGGTAAACACTCAGGGAGCTGTGATGAATTCAAAGGGCAGAGCTCTGAACTAGGAGTGACTGGCTCCCAGCCAGAAGCAGAGGTGCATCCTTAAGTGCCCATCTATTTTGATGTGACAGTATGCATTTTGAAGATCTATCAAGTACATACAGTCATTTTGCTTCAACAGTGAGAGAATAGACTGAAACGTGACCATCCAGAATTTGGCCCTCACCACAACCTTGTTCAACTGTCTTGGATCCAAAATGTGTCCTAGGTCTCTGGTTTTCCTTGGCACTAAAAAGAATCTTAAGTAAATTCCAAATCCTCTCTGGTCTGGTGGGACCTCTTGGATGACTCAATTTCTTAGAAGCTTCTGCATTTCTGAAACTTCAAATTCCATTTGTGAAGGTAACACTTTGGTAATTCTCTTTGTGGTGGGGGTGGGAGTACACTGAAAAGGAACGAGACAACTTACAATAATTATTCTCTGCACCCATTTGTCTTGAGTGATAGCTGTCCAAGTCATAGGGTAAACAAAAACACCTCATGACTACCTCCAGAGAAGGTGAGGTGGCCAACTTTTCAGTAGTGCTGAAAGGTTTCTTGGAGAATAGACAAGAAGCCCTGATTTAGGATAACCTCTGCCTCCTGGGAGATATCTGTTAGACTTTATCCCCCTCTGCCACAAGAAGTTTGGTGTCCAGAAGTGTCCATTGAAAAATCCTGATATTTTCAGAACCAAATTCTCTTCCCTGCCATCTGAGTTCTGGAGAATGTCCTCTGGGGAGGTGAGAATTGGAACCCCTTGGAGGATAGGGGATTTACCATCCTATTCACTTCTGGAAATGGTCTCTAACTTTTGGACCAAATAAGGCTAATTCCTCATAAGGGGCACCAACAATGGATGTAATGAAGTGTTCCATGAAATAGCAAAGCCACATCCAGGCATGCATTCTGATGGAAATACCTGTGCCAGCTATGCTAGACTCCCTCTCTCTGACACTGGAGATGAGGTGCATAGATTTGATAGCCAGATATAGTAGGGAAGCCAACTGAGAATCAGCAGTCTTTTTCTGATGAGCAAACAAGGTCCCTGGAAGAAGAGTTGAGATCACCCAGTTTCAAAAAAAATTGGTCAAGGAGAAGTGTGCCAGATAGTTAAGCGCTCTCATCGAAAAGGTAGATGAGGTGTAGACTTGCTTCCCGAGCCTGTCCAGAGTATGAGATTTTCTACTTGAGGGGTGGACAGAGAAGCTTCCTAACTGAGATCCTTTTTGCCTGTCAACCATGAAATCAACTGCCAGACCCTAGCTCAAGTATGAATGGTCTTTCAGAATCACTTAACGTTTGTCTGGCTTCTGGAGATGGATTCAACTGCACTCTTCAACCAGAATGCTTTCAGTAGAAATTTGGGGATGAGGGGGAACTGTGAGTAAGCATAAAAAGACCAGAGGACCAGTCATGGACTACAGCATTGCTCGCCAACTCCCCCTGTTGGAGGGATCAGGGCAAAGAACCTGCTGCACTTATTGAGGTGAGATGCAAATATGTCGCAGCATGGCTGGTCCCATACAAGGAAAATTCTTTCCGCTACTTTGACACTGACAGACCACGCATGACGCATCAGAATGGACCTGCTTTGTCTGTCTGCAATCACTTTGGTTTTCCCCACAATGTGTGCTGCTATTAGAAAGTGACGAAAAGATATTGCCCATTACCATAATCTCATTGCTTCTTATCAAAGTGGACAAGACTTTGTTCCTCCCGGCTTGCTGATGTATCAGACCACTGACACTGTCCATATGAACAGCAGGTATCCCTGATGGGAGAATGTCTTGAACGGCCTGCAGCGCTAGAACAACACTCACTTCCAGGGCACTGAACATGTGCCTTGGCTTCTTCAGGAGACCACGGCCCTTGGACTGCCATAAACTAGTGCTGCCCCACACCAGTTGGGAGGCATTCGTGGTCATCTTGGCTATGGACTAGTGAAAACCGAATGAACAACTTTCAGAGAGTTCATCTGAATGAATACACCAAAGAAGATGCCTTTTGCATGCTAGTGTCATCTTGACTGGAGCAGTTAGAGGATGCTGAAGAATGGATTACTGGGTTGACCGGGTCCAATAAGTATTCGTATGTGAAACCTGGCCAGAGAGACGAGTGACTGCAGCTACCATGGATCCCAAGGCTTATAAAATTAGTCATACTGGAAGAAGAAAGCTTTGCATTATTTTCCTGACCTCGAAGCTCAGTGTCTGAATTAGAGCAGAAGGAAGAGAGGTTATCTGATTTACTATGTCCAGAGGAGCAACTATGAACTCAACACTTCACATAAGTGTGAATTATTTGTTGTAATTGACCGTGATGCCTAAATGGATGCACAACTACAGCAAGTAGTCTCTTGCTGGTAGGAGTTGATGCTTAGTTGGTGCAATAGGAAACGGTCGTCTAAGTGTGGAAACACTCTGAATCCTTGCAGTCTGAAGTGAGTTCCTACCACTGCCATGCATTTGGTTAACACCCTAGGGGATCTTGAGACCAAAGGGCAGTGCTGTGAACTGGAAAGGACTGGCTCCTAGCTGGAAGTGCAAATATCTTCTGCAGCACCTGTTTATTTTGATGTCCTAGTATGCATCCTGAAGATCTATCAAGCACATCCAATAGGCCTTTCGCATCAAAGGCAAAATGGACTGACCCATGACCATCCAGAGCCTTGAATACTGCACAAACTGATTTAGTTTGCCAAGATCCAGAATGGGTTTCAAGTTCACTGTCTCTTGGCACCAATAGGAATCTTGAATAGGTCCCAAATCCTCTCTGGTCTGGGGGACCTCCTGTATGACTCCGCCTTGCAACTTTTCTATTTCTAATTCCGCTGCTTCCTTCTGAATGGGTGAAACATCAGGAATTATTTAAATTTTTGCAGGCGGATTTTGGGAAAAATGGTATGAGAACCTCTAGATATAATTCTCTGCACCTCTCTTGTGCAGAGACAAGCATATCCCGACTGCCTCTAGAGAGAAACCATCAGGCCCGTCTTTAGGAGTGCTAGTAGGGCTTCTCCAAGAAGGAATCACAGAAGCCCTGGCTCTATGGGTCCCCTCTGCCATGGGGGCAACGTCTTCCATTTGAGCTCTCCCCTCTGCCATGGGGGCAATGTCTTCCACATTGATTCTTAGAGAAAGGGCTATGAAAAGCTGAAATACATATGCCTACGGCAGACATGGTCTTTCCCTCTTGCTCACATTTGGACAGCATGTCCTTTAACTTGGGGCTATATAAGGAAGATTCATCAAAGGGAATACTGATGAACAAAGACTTAAAGGGCTCTGCAAAATCATAGTCACATCCAGGCATGTCTCCAAATGGTTATGCCTGAACCCACCACCAATGACGTACCTTCTACTGAATGAGAGATCAGACTTACGGACGCATTAGAAATCACATGGAGGGTGGCCAGTTGTGAGATTTTGGTCCTTGGCAGACATGGACTAAAAAGAGATTTACAAAGTTCTTTGGTCAAATGTCTTTGTAATATGGTATAATGTGCCAGGTAATTCAGCGACCGGAGTGCAAAGGCTGCTGATGCATACACACACTTACCAAATATGTCCAAAGCCTGGTACTCTCTATTAGGGGGATGAAAAGAACAGCTCTGTTCTACAAGGTCTTTTTTTAGTAGCTGCCACCACAACCATGGCATCAAGTGGAACCCCCTTGCTCCAGTGAGCCTGGTCCTTAGGAGTAGCTAAAATGTTGCCAGGTTGTTTAGGGATCGGTTCCATAGTATCAGTCTCCTTCCAAATTCAGCAAGAAATAAGATCTAGGAGTTAATCAGCCAGGGGAGTTGCCCAAGTAGTAGCCGTTCCAGACCTGAAAGCCTTCAGGAACACTGATTCCTCCTGAAATGGAGTATGGGAGGACAGACCAACTTATTGTTTTAGGAGCTCTAAGATGTTTCCAAAGGAGACATGTTCAGGTGAAGATCTGGAGACCCTTCCCCCTCAATGAAATCAGTGTCCTTCATGAAAGAGTCCTGAGGGAATTTAAGTGTCTCCTTTTACATGCACTCTTCTAAAGGACATCCTCAGTGGGGTGGTCTGGATAGTATCAGAAGAAATTAGGCTACCCTGGGGGGCCGACTGGAGACTTGATCAGGCTGGCTGCCCCAGTAAAATGAACGAGGCTTAGATCTAATAACCAATGGAGGTAAAGTTGTCTGATCTGAAGAGAGCAGGGATGCCCTATCTCTAGATAAAGAGAAGACCCTATCCAAAAAAATCTCAAAAGCAGAATGCCTGGGGAAACAGAAAGAGCCAATAATTCCCACACCTTCGGCTCATGCAACCCCACAAACACTCCACCAAAGGAAGGAGTCAGACCAAAGCTGCCCAGTGCCAAAGCCCTGAGGGGGGGACAGAGCGCCACAAGCTTTAGAGTCAACCCCCCGCAGATCTGGCACTGACGCTTCATCTCCAAGAGTCCTCAGGCTACGAAAGACTTTGGGTCAGGTGACTCAGGGAAGTTACTATAATAAAAGAACAGACCAGTCTTCAGATCTGATGAGACCCCCAGGGGTCTACGATCAGAGGGCTCAAAGGAGGAGAGACAAAGGGGTAAGTGAACAAACAAAGGTTGGCTTGCGAATCTGGAGAGTGTTGGAATTAAAAGCACCCCATCTGGATCTGAACTCTGAAAAATGTTCTCATCATTCTACTCACATCAGCTTCGGATAAGCTTCTGACTACCTAAGAGAAGAAATGGAGGACGGAAGCCTTGAATGCCTGAGGGAGCATCCCTCCAAGACGGGTGAAAGGCACTGTGGGTAAAGGAAGGAGATAGCAAGTTTTGGATCTAAGGATCTGGTAGAAGCAGCAGAGTTGGATCAGAGTCTCAGATCCAAACCCATCAGCTGAAGAGTGAATGAAAAGGACAAACAGATATAAAAATTAAATCACTGGAGCATAATCATGGACTTCACCAACGCCGCTGATCTGGTTAATCACACCCTGCTACTTAACACATTAAGAACCAGACATCAGTGACAAACCAATCTACTGATTCAGGAACTTCCTGTCCAACAAGTCCTACAGAGTTAAGATTGGTCCCCCAACTCTCCAACTTTGCCACTTAGAGAAATATGTGTCCCATTTCCCCTTCTATTCTTTCTTTTTATAAAACCGCCTGCTGATCCCATCCAAATACCATTCCTTTTCTACACAGATATTGTCATTTATGGGTCTAAACCCACTCCTTAGTACTCAAAGACCTCCTTTAATACAACCTTTGTGAACTTTCATCATGGCTTACCAATACAAAATGGAACTCGTGTTCAACCACAAGAAAACCATATTCAGGTTATTCAGAACCCAACAAAAAGTTGCTTAGACATCAAAAGGTTGGCACATTTCTCATGACACTAAAGAAAATATTGAAAACGTGATTAAATCCAAGTTTGCACAAGCTATGTACTTACCCGAACAATAAATTTATCCTGTCTCTATTTGGAGACGGACAGCTGGAGTGGGCACCTTCTTTTGGGCAAGGAATCTCCCACAAGATCGAGCTACCACCCTGTCCCATAACCACCTACACTAAGGAGATACTACGGATCCAGTAAAGAATTGCCAGCCATATATTCTCATAAAAAAAACAAACAAAAAAAAAAAAAACAAAGGATCACACACACAGCAGTCATTCAACCAGAACTCAGGAATGCTTACAGGTCCCCTTAGGAATAAAAATCTGGAAGAGAAAGGTGGACTGTTCCAGTATCCATGAAGAGACCAGATAAAGCTAATGTTCTGGTAAGTACATAACTTGCATACTGGGGCAATGCGGCAACTGCCTCATGTACACAGACCATCCTCTCCTCCTACCACCCAACACTACAACCTGCGAGAGATGCACTTACATAGCCAAACTGGAAGCAAAGCTCTCTCCGGCCAAAATTGTGCTAGACAGTCAAGAGGAGAAGGTTAACACCTGCATTACACCTCAAGCAACTCATAGCCCTTCAAAACCCACACCATCAACGCCCACACATAGCAACACTAAACCCACATATGCGGAGGCCCTTAACATTAACCTGCCCAAGCAACAAGGACCTCTGAAGCCGAAACACAAACGCCAGTCACAACCAAAGTGACACACAGCTCACAACACCAGTGTGCCACCCAACAACAGCCCCTAAGGCAAGACAATATACCCAACACTTTAGTCATGGGTGACTCTATAGTCAGGCACACTGATGTCCCACTCACCAGGCTGAACAAGGAGAAAATTACAGTCAGCTGCCTGTCAGGTGCCAGGATCCGCCACATAACGCATGCACTCAAGTCACTCCACAACAAGTACAAATACAACTCCTGTCATTGTCCATGCTGGAGTGAATGATTTGAGACGTACCTCCCTGGACTATATGGAGAGGCATGGAAGAGCTCCTGGATAATGTGACCCAGGCAGGTATGACCCTAGCCCTGAGTAGCATCCTGCCTTCACCTAGAATGTTACCACAGTATAATGACAAAATGACTGACTAACAATTGGCTAAGCTTCTGGTGTAATTCAAAGGGGATCCAGTATTTGTCGGCCTGGGGTGACGATTGACAAACCACAATGCTTTGACAGAGACAGTCTGCACCTGTCAACCCTGGGATTCAGGTTACTGGCTAAAGATCTTGCCACCCCTATAGTGCCTTTTTTAGGCAAGGTTGAAAGGATAAAACCACCACCGTAAAAGATACAAGCATGCAAAATCTGAAGGTAATGCTACTCAATGCTAGAAGTCTAAACCTCAAAATGCACTCTCTCGAGGGACTCCTAAAAATGGAGAACATCGATATCTATGCAGTAACTGAGACCTGGTTCAAGGCTCCAGAGAGCACCCCTGCAATACCAGGCTACAATTCTTACCACACTTTTCGGCCACAAAACCAAGACCGAAACACTAAAGCTGGAGGAGTGTCCATATTCACCAAGGATATTCACACCTCCAGGCTAGTTGCCCAACACAATGCATCTGAGATTCTCCAGGTGCAACTAACACGTGGTAAGACTGCAATCCAAATTGTAGCTTGCTACAGATCCCCCACCATGCCCCAAGATTCTCACTACACCTTTCTAAACATACTGGAAAATATTAAGATACAACCAAACACCCTAATAATGGGTGATTTCAACTACCCTGCTCTTATTATTATAGATAGTACCCCACCAGCCTAAAACCCACTTCCCCCGGAGTCCTTTGAAAGTTCTTTATCTACTACTTCTAGTATGTCGAGGGATCAGTTGCTAGTGTCCTCTCCAGCTCAACTGGTGAACCTGGGAATATTGAGGCAATGTTACAATTGCCTCATGTACACAGACAATCCTCTCCTTCTCCCACAAAACACAAATACATGCGAGAGATGCAACTATACGGCCAAACTGGAGGCTGAGCTCTCTCAACATAGGACTGGCAAGACCAGACAGGAGGAGAAGGTAACCACAAACAATACATACCCAGTCACACATGGTACCATCACAACTTCAAATCATACACATACTCACACAAAGACATACTCGGAGGCTCTGATCAAAAATTTACCAAAACAGCAGAGGCCACCAAAGCAGACACCCAAACAACTACCACCTCACGACCCAACACATGCAACACATAGACCACACAGTCAGAGTGTCAAACAGTCACAGCCCTTAAGGCCAAACAAAATGCCAGACACACTTGTCATTGGTGATTCCATAGTCAAACACACTGACGTCCCGCTCACCAGACTGAGTAAGGAGAAGGTCACAGTAAGCTGCCTGTCAGGCGCTAGAATCCGCCACATAACGCAAGCACTCAGGTCTCTCAACAGCAGGTACAAGTACGACTCAGTCATTGTCCACGCTGGTGTCAACGACCTGAGACGTACCTCCTTGGACTACATGAAAAGGGACGTCGAGGAGCTCTCTGATTATGTAGCCCAGGCAGGTATGACCCTGACCTTGAGCAGTATCCTACCTTCACCTAGAATGATGCCACAATACAGTGATAAGATGATCAGCTTTAATAATTGGCTTAAATTCTGGTGTCATTCAAAGGGGATCAATGTCTGTCTGCCTGGGATGACATGCTGGACAAGCCACGCTGCTTCGCAAGGGACGGCTTGCACCTGTCACCCTGGGCTTCCGGATATTGGCAAAGGCTCTTGCCACCCCATAGTGCCTTTTTAGGCAAGGCTCAAATTCTAAACCTACCACCCTAGAACACCAAAAGGAAAAAACTAAGGGTAATGCTGCTCAATGCCAGAAGTCACAATCTCAAGATGCACGCACTCGAGGCCCTTCTCAATATGGAGAACATCGATGTCTGTGCTGTGACAGAAACCTGGTTCAAGGCTCCTGAGAGCACCCCAGCACTAACAGGTTTCACCTCATATCATGCGTTCGGCCCCAAAATCCGGACAACACCAAGAAAGGAGGGTGTCCATATTCATAAAGGACACCCACACCTCAAGGTTGGTGGCAACGCACGATGCATCGGAGACCATCCAGGTGCAATTAACCATAGGCAAGACTGCTCTGCAATTTGTAGCATGTTACAGGCCACCCTCTCAAACTCAGGAACCTCACATGGCCTTCCTGAAAACATTGGAGGGATAAATGTATCTCCAAACACCATCATACTAGGTGACTTCAACTACCCTAATATAGACTGGGAACACTACTCAAGCCCGAACACTCTAACCCAAAGATTCCTGGAGTTCATAAACTCAAATGCCATGGAACAACTAGTCACCATCCCCACAAGAGGTGAAAACATACTTGATCTCATCATCACGAACATGGGATCAAAATGTTCAACACCGGAAGTATACCCCTCACTGGTGAGATCAGATCATAAACTAATCTCGCTGGAGGTCCTCATCCCGCCCCCACCTGAAACAAAAAGACCACAGTGAAAAACTTCTCAAAAGCCGATTTCACACTTCTAAAAACTAGTGTGGTCTCCTTTAAGGCCCCTGAGCCAGTGGTAAACATTACTCAAACCGCTGAATCACTTACAAATGCCTTCTACCAGCACCTACAGGACTGCATGGATCAGGCAATCCCAAACAAAACTAAGACTCTCTGTACCAAAGGCAAGCATCCAGTCTGGTGGACCCCAGCCATAAACAAGCTCTACAACAAAAGGAGGAAGCTACTACAAGATAGAGCAAAATCCTTGAAAGGTAAGACACCTTTGATCATTATAAGTAAAAAACTAAGAGCTCTCATAAAATCATCAAAGGCAAATTTTGAGAGAAAAATCGCCAAGGACTCTAAAGACAATAATAAGGCCTTCTTTAGCTATGTTAGAAACCTAGGAGGAAACTCCCAGATATGCTCAGAATTAGTTCAAAATGATGTGAAAATTACTGAACCTACACACATTGCTAACATACTGGCTGACAGGTTCAGTGCAAACTTCTCCCCCCCCCCCCAAAGGAGAGATATCTATTCCAGAGGATTGTAGCCCCCCAAACATCTCCAACGCCCAGGTGAGAACTGCCCTCACTAAGGCAAAAAACACAGCATCCATGGGACCGGATGGTGTCCCCGGCTGTGTGCTTCATGAACTCAACGAGGAATTAAACCCACAGTTAGGACAGCTGTTTAATCTTAGCCTCACCTCAGGATACGTGCCCAAGGAGTGGCGCCTGGCGACTGTGGTCCCACTTCATAAGGCGGTGCCTCCACAGACCCTGGAAATTACCGCCCCATTAGCTTGACAAGCCTTATCTGCAAAGCCATGGAGAGGATCATAATGGAACTCATAAATAAAGACATAGGGAACTTGCAGACTTTGGATCCAACCCAGTTTGGCTTTGTCAAAGGCAGATCCTGCCTCTTAAACTTGGTTGACTTTTGAGACAGTCACCAAGGCCATTGATGAGGAAAGGCAGTCCATACAGCCTACCTCGACCTGGCAAAGGCCTTGACACAATACCCCACTCAGGTATCATCGAAAAACTCATCAGCTTGAATGTAAACCCATACATCACAAGATGGGTTGCAAACTGGCTAGCGACAGAACCCACAGGGTCAGAGTTGCTGGAGCCATGTCAGACTCAAAGCCTGTCACAAGTGGTGTCCCACAGGGCTCAGTCCTGGGTCCACTCTTGTTCGGCATCTACTTTTCTGAAGTACAAGCAAACACAGGAGGGTTATGGCTGACAAAGTTTGCAGATGACTGCAAACTGGGCGCCATAGTCGAAAACACATCTGACACAGATATCCTCCAGAAGGGCCTCACAGAAGCGGATAACTGGTGCCAGAGCCATGGCCTGAAGTTAAACGCCAAAAAATGCATAGTCATACCCTTCGGGAAAAACAAGGTTACCCCTAGCTACCATATAGGTGACAATCCACTGAGCACAGAAAAAGTCATCAGGGATCTGGGGACCCAAGTTGACAGTAGTCTTTCATTTGACACTCATGTTGCTAAAGTAGTTAGGAAAACCTTCTATATCGCCCACCTGATCATGAAGGGATTCACATCTAGATCAAGGGAGGTCATCGTCCCCTGTACTCATCACTCATTAGACCTATGATTGAGTACAATGCCCGTTCGAATGTATCTGACCAGACACCTGATGCAGCTTGAAAGGCCCCAAAAGTTCCTCACCAAAAGGATAAAGGGTCTCAAAAATATGTCTTATGCTGCCCGACTGAAAGAACTCCAGCTTTATTCAGTCTCATACCGCTTGCTCAGAGGTGACCTGTGCCTGACATATAAGGCCATGTCAAACCCAGATTTGATGAATATGCTTCACCTCAAAAAAATCTAGATCCCTCAGAACCACAAGGGCGGGAGACTTAAACCTTGACACAGTTATAAATAGAACGTGCTGGAGGGACAGATTCATCACCCAGAGACTCCCTATGCTGTGGAACAAAATCCCGGTACATGTGAGGCAGAGCACCTCGCTGGCCTTGTTCAAGAGGAATCTTGACCAATGGATGGGAGATCGCAGATATACCCCAGGGATTACTTCAGTGTCACTGCTTGACAGAGGCACAGAAAAATGATAGGCATAGTTTTTATTCAAACTAAAGGGGTGGCGAAAGCCACATAACTATGGGCTAGGCTTATAAATGCCCTTGGGCAGATAGCCTAGTATGAACCTATGAACCTATTAATTGGGAAAACTACTTGGGTACCAACTCGTTTTCCCAACGGTTCTTGGAATTCATAAATTCCAACGCCCTGGATCAACTAATCCATTGTCCCACCAGGGGCTCCAATATCCTAGACCTGGTCATTACCAGCATGGGAGACAGATGCTCCACACCAGTGGTCACCCCCTCATTGGTCAGGTCTGACCATAAGTAAATCACCCTTGACATCCACATCCCACCCCACCCCCCAGTAAGGAAACCTCCTTAAAAAACTTCTCCAAAGCCAACTTCATGCTACTGAAGTCAGAAGTGACAAACTTCACAACACCCACGCAGACAGGATCTGGAAGTTCGACTGCAGAGTCCTACACTAAGGCACTGTAGGAGCACATCCACTTGTGCATGAATCGTGCCATCCCAACTAGAATCGAGATGCTCTTCTCCAAAAAAAGGAAGCCAATCTGGTGGCCCCCTGCTATAAAGAAACTATACAACAGAAGGAAGAAACTGTTGCAGAAAAGAGGAAAATCCCAGGACGCAAAAAACTCCCTCACCAGCCTCAGTAAGAAGATGAGATCCCTCATAAAAATCCTCAACAGCTACTTATGAAAATAAAATTGCCAACTACAAGGCATTCTATAGTTATGTCAAGAATCTAAATGGCAATGCTCAGATGTGCTCTGAGCTACAACAGAATGGCATTAAATATACTGATCCCAAGGATATTGCCAATATCCTGGCAGATCATTTAGTGAGAACTTCACCCCCCTCTCACCCCCTAAAGGGCCCATCTCAATACCAAAAGATTGCCAAATTCCGGTAATCACGGCCACACAGGCAGAAACCGCACTTTCCAAAGCTAAGAATACAGCATCCATGGGGCCAGAGGACATCCCAGGCTGTGTACTACATGAAATACAAAATGAACTGGCACCTCACCTAAGTGTCATGTTTAATCATAGCCTCACCTCAGGCTTCGTGCCCACTGAGTGGCGCACAGCTACAGTTATCCCACTCCACAAGGGAGGATTCGCCTTGGTTCCCAGGAACTACCGTCCCATCAGTCTGACAAGCCTGATCTGCAAGGTCATGGAACGCATTATCATGGAACTTATAAACAAAGACATTGGCAACCTTCAAACACTGGACCCCACCCAGTTTGGGTTGGTGAAGGGCCGATCTTGTCTCCTGAATCTGATTGACTTCTTCGAATCAGTCTCCAAAGCGGTGGACGAGGGTAAGGTGGTCCACACAGCCTATTTGGTCCTCTTCCAAGGCCTTCAACATCACCCCCCACTCTGGAATCATAGATAAAACTTACTAAGCTGGGCATAAATCCCTACGTCACTCGATGGGTTGCCAACTGGCTTACTGACAGAACCCAGACTGTAAAAGTAGCAGACTCCAAATCCAGCTCCAGACAAGTGGAGTACCTCAGGGTTCAGTCCTGGGCCCACTCCTGTTTGGCATCTACTTCTCTGAAGTACAGGCCAACACTATGGGACTCTGGCTAACAAAATTCGCAGATGACTGCAAACTGGGAGCCATTACTGAATCTCCAAATTATGTGGATATTCTACAAAAGGGCCTTACAGAAACAGATGCCTGGTGCCAGAGCCATGGGCTCAAGCTTAATGCCAAGAAATGTATAGTTATCCCCTTTGGAAAAAAAACATGTACCCATGAATTACCACATAGGTAGCAGGACACTAAACATCAAAAGTGTGATGAGAGACTTAAGGACACATGTGGACAGTGGTCTCACTTTCGATAACCACTTCGCCACAACAGTCAGGAAATCCTTCTATGTGGCACACCTCATCACTAAGGGCTTTTCATCCAGAAAAAAGGAGGTCATTGTCCCACTGTACTCATCCCTCATTAAACTCAGTATAGAGTATAATGCCCCGTTTGGTATGCACCTCACAAGACATCTGCAACAGCTGGAAAGGCCACAGAAATACCTCACTAAAAGAATCACAGGCCTAAAGCAGATGCCATATGCTGACCGTCTAAAAAAAACTCCAGCTATACTCTGTGGCATATCGTCTACTCAGAGGCGATCTCTGCTTAACATACAAGGCCATGTCAAACCCTGAGCTGTTGGACAAGCTCCACTTAAAGAAATCCCAATCCCTCAGAGCCACACGCTCCAGGGATCTAAACCTTGTCATCACAATGAACAAAACATGCTGGAGGGATAGGTTCCTGACCCAGAGACTCCCCATACTCTGGAATAGACTGCCCATGCATGTCAAGCAGAGCGCCTCATTGGCCCTCTTCAAAAGGACCTTGATGATAGGATGGGAGATAAGAAATTCACCCCGGGGATCATTTCAGTCGCCCTGCTAGACAGGGGTCCAGAGAAGTAAATATTGTGGAAAGAAATATCCAGGGAATTGTTATGGCTGGGCTTGCATAGGCCCTAGGGCCGATAGCCTAGTACCAACCTATGAACCTATATTTAATCTGGTCCTATCTGGACACTAACAGGATCCCAAGCTAACCTTGGGTGGCTTAAGCCAGCATGTCTTTGACAATGGTGGCTCCAAAGGAAGTCTGGGCCCTAGAATGTGTGTTCAAACTGTAATGTTTTGCAAAACAGTGCAAGACTAACCATGTGGTAGTTGCTGATATAATGTCCAATAGTAAATTTCGAAGAAAAGTGGCTGATGTAGCCTAAGTCTTGAAAGAATTCACTTTGTCTTGTGATCAATGTTTTCTCCTCTGAAGAGCAGCAACTGGAAATGCAATTGCACAGACATTAAGGGTAATTGTGGACACTTTAAGGTCTTTGACAAAAAAGACAAAACTTTTTTTCCCCTAAATCCTTGTGCGATGGAGGTGAAAAATTTGCCTCTGGATATTCACACAGTAACAGATATTCTCCTTAACTTGCATACTTTGGAAACAATATTGGTAGATAAATGGACTGGTTTGCAGAGTCACTAAAGTGGTGTAATTTTTTCCAGTACAAAATTTAAATTTACTTATATAAACTAAGGATCTTGCACACAATAGTCATTCATCAATGTTAGGAACCCTGATAACACCAGGATTCAGGAATGTTAGTAGCGCAACAAGTAGCTCACGTCTTTGGTGCAGAAGTCTATGGGTTCTATTCCAACACTAGACAAATGGATAACACCAGGATTCAGGAATGTTAGTAGCGCAACAAGTAGCTCACGTCTTTGGTGCAGAAGGCTATGGGTTCTATTCCAACACTAGACAAATGGATTGCTGACAGTGTAGTGCATCTCCCTTGTGCATCACAAGGGAGATACTGCACTCCCAGTGTGTCGCCTTTTGGAGGAAACATCAAACCGAGGTCCCCCTATCAGTTGGTGGCAGCTGAGGTAGATGTAAAACACCCCATGGAAGATATCAAATGCCCCGGACAAACTTTTTCTCTAGTAGTACAAATCTCAAGTCTCCCTTGGAGGTGCCACTAGTTTAGTGAACTAGCATGGGCAACAACAAAGGATAAATAAAATAAAATCAGTCCCAAGAATGAACAGGCCTAACCAGGATAAATATGGAGTGAAATACTCCTTTCAACAAGGTTTTGCATGCCTCGTGTAATGCTAGAGAGGAAGACAGAAAACCAGAGTGAAAACGATTAAATAACTGCATGATGTACCTTAACTGAATTGCTAGTCCCTTCATGGAAGATGCTGGCCAAAAGGTAAGTACTCGTGAGAGGGAAATCGAAATAGGGTCCAAGTCCTTACCCGATGCCTATGATATGAACTTTTTCCAACTGCTTTATACAATTTTCATGTCAAAGGGCTTTTCAGAGGAAGAGAGTAAACAAACTCTTTGGGAAAAGTTGGATTCCTAAACGTCAATGGAAGTGGAGAAACCATGCCATCAGGTAAAGGAGGCGAATGCCTAGGTGACAGATCCTGGATGGATGTGACAGCAAATTTAGGTGATAAGGGGTCTTCTCTTTAAGGTGAAGTCACAAGGGGAATCATATCTAGCAGGGTTATATCAAGGCAATGAGTAACACCTTTACTTTGCACACCTTGGCTTTCTGGATGAAGCTTGTTGACAGGAAACAGGAGGAAAGTGTTCAGGAGTCCTGGGGTTCAATCATGGGTGAATGCATCTCTTGGTGTCTCTGCCCTTCTAGATGGCAAGTGTGAAATTTTTGTATTTATTGTTGAATAGTGAAGCTAAGAGATCACAATAGGGTCTGCCCTACTGCTGAAATAAGTTCCATGCTGTTTTTTGCCGAGAGACCATTTGTGAGGGAGCAGGATTTATCTGCTCAATCTGTCAGCAATCATGTTGGATGCCCCCCTTTTTTTTAATTTCTCCAAGTCTTTTGGGTTTCTAATACCATGATGGGAATGGACCCCATTCCTAAGTCAAAGTACAATTAAAGTTCATGAAATTAGTGTTGTTTCACTCTGTTGGCCAAAAGTGCTCTTCGCAGCACCCACAATGTGCTCAATAATGACTCCTGCAATTTGTACAGTGTTACATGATAACATATCTAAACATGATTGTAAATTCTTTTTTATAAGACCAGTTGCTCCTACTACTATTGGAACTGTCTGGGCATCTTTCTTCCACATGGCTCTCGTTTCTGCCTGCAGACAGAAGTATTTTATGACTTTGTATCTCTGTACGCAAGACACTGTAGTCACTAGGTGTGGCGATTTCAATGATCAATGCTATTTTTCTCTTCTTTTCTTGGATCACTATATCCAGTTTTCTAGCATTTATCTTTTGGACTGTTGGTATTGGGTGATTCCATGTGTTGTAAACATCATTTTCTAGGATTCTCTGTGGCTCATGTTTCCAGTGTTTTTCAGTCACTTCGATACCACAATGTTTGCACAATCTCGCCACATTATTATGCCTTTCAGTATACAGTCCCTCTGTCATTAGTGTCACAACCAGCAATAAGGTGTGTGAGTGTTTCCAATTCGGTTCCATAAAACCTACGCGTCTGTTTCTCCCACATGTTCAATGGACTTAGCAAACCAGCGTGCACGTAGCCCACTATCTTGGGCTGCCAGTATTAACCTTTCATTTCTTGATGTAAATTCACCTCTCCTTAAACATTCCTGCGTTCGTTCTTAATCAACATGAGGCTCTTCCAGAAGTTTTCTATACTTGCAACTATATTTATGTTTTTTCCACATTTCTTGCCTTCTCACCTGGTCCTTCACTTTATATTCTTTCTTTTGTTTTTTAGCATATTCAGTGGCTGCCTGTTTTTTATCCTCTTCTGGTTTGATTTCCATTCCTGCTTGATGTCGATCTGCTTCTGCTAAATTAAGCAGAGATGTCATCTTAGATTTATTCCCATGTTTCAAAACTTTCACCACATTTGGATCTTGTGAGGTCAGTAGATGTGTGTGGAGTCCCACGATTACAGATCTATACATGTAATCAATTTCAAGGAGGCCCATCCCTCCTTCAGAACAGGGAATATATAATCTTGGGATACACTAGTAATGTCTTTCAGATTTTCCCAGTTAGGGGTCGCCACAGCAGAACGCCGGTCTGCTTATGATTGGCAGTAGATTTTTACAGTGCCGAGGTGCCAGCCCGACACCCACCCTTCAACAAAGGCACATCCATTCACGCATGCACCTACCTGCATATCTTTAAACATCACTCGATCGCGGGGAGGACATGCAGGCTCCACAGAGAAGGCGCTCCAGTCGAGAATCGAAGTGGAGAACCTCTTGCTGCAAGGCGACAATGCTAACCGCTGCACAACCGTGGCTTTAATCTTGGTATACACTTGTTGTGTCTTTTGACTTTTCCCGGTTAGGGGTCGCCACAGCACAACTCCGGTCCGCTAATGATTGGCAGTAGATTTTTATGTGCAGAGCTGCCGGCCCTGATGCAGAACCTTCAATGAAGGTACGCCCATTCGCGCACGTCTCCACACAGAAGACGCTCTAGCTGAGAATCGAACAGGACAATGTCTTACTGTGAGGCGACAATGCTACCGCAGCACCAAATCATTTGGTGAGCATGAAGCACCCTTCTTGTTTTAATATCCAATCTATCCAATACTTTTTGGGGCCAGTCAATCATTCCAAAACTATAAGTTAGGACAGGAAGAGCAAACTGATTTATGGCTTGGATCTTGTTCCTAGATGTCAATGCTGTTTGGATTAATTAAAGTCTTCTAAAGTGCTCCTTACTGAGCTTTATTCACATTTGTTCATGTTTTATTGCTGATCCTTCATCAGTTCCCAAGTATTTATACACTCTCTCTTGCTCAAGTTCTTTTATATCACATTCTTGTCCCAAACTGATATTTTCCTGGTGCTGCAGTTTTCCTTTTTTAAAGGTTGCTTTTGCACATTTATCAAGACCAAAGGACATTCCAATATCATCTGAAAAAGTTTTGACAACCTGCAGCTGTGCTTTCAGTTCCACATCTGATGAGCTACACAGTTTTAAATCATCGACTGAGAAGACATTAGACTTTGTTTTCTAAAAGCCAAATTGTAGCCATGGCCTAAGCTATTAAGTAAACCGCTTAATGGATTAATAGCAAAGCAAAATAGCAACAGTGACAGAGTGGCACCCTGGAATATCCTCCTTTGAATTTTTATCCCTGGGATAACAATCTGTCCTTTATCATGGCTTAATTGCAAAGTGGCCTGCCACTGTTTCGTGGTTACTGTAATGTAGTCAATCAGTGTAGGGTGTATCTTGTACATTTTTAAGCACTTTTTTATCCATGAATGTGGGATACTATCAAATGCTTTTTTTTGTAGTCAATCCATAAAAGTACTTAGATTTTTTCCCCTTCTTACAGTTCTCCACTATAACTTCAACAATAAATGATCCTTTGTTCCATATGACTTCCTTTTATTGCCCTTTTGTTCTACTGCCATAATTGAGTTTTCTTCTAAATGACTATAAACTCTGTCAGCATCAGTTCCCGTGTATAGTTTCCATGTTGTTGGAAGACAAGTTATTAGTCTACAATTTTTAGGATAGCTTGCAGGTTCACTCTTAAGAGCATTGTTTTTCCTGTTGTTAACCAGTGCGATGTGTGTTCAGGGTGCGCATATAAATAGTTCTTACACATGGCTAAATCCTCGTGCAAAGAAGTTAATACTTTAAGCCCAAAGTTAGGTTACTGCATCTGAGCCTGGGGTTTTCCAGTTAGAGGCTTTTCTCAACTTTGTTTCAATGTCTCTGGCTGTTATTTCATCCCATTTCATATGTTGTACCTTTAAACTTCTTATTTTTTCTTTTACTTCTATCCATTTAGCATCTTTATGTTTTACAGGATCTTCATAGATACTTCTCCAAAATGTAGCTTATTCTTTTTTTTGGCTGTCTTTCAATTCCTTTTACCTTTTCCCCAATTCTCTATAAAATTTTTTTGGGTCATCAATAAATTGCCTATTTTGTGCTTTTCCCTTGTATTTATCTTCGTATCTTGTCTTTCCGCCTGTTTCGAAATTTTTAGTTTGTTATTTCCAATAGAGCATAATAGATCCTAGTCTGTTCTAATACACATTGTCTTTAACACATCTTTCGTAGTATTTCTGTTGATCTATTCACTCTTCTATAATCTTCTAACAATGGCACTTCTTGTCTTAGCTGCTTTATAGTTTTCTCTATTCGATATTTCCATGATGGTATTCGCTTTTGCTCCCCTACTTTCCCTCGCTACCCTGTGTTCCTGTGGTAGAACTTATCGGTTATTAATTTAGGAGCACAGTAATATATTCTGTTAACTTCTGTTATATTGCATGGATCGCTATGGACAGTCCTAATTACTGTCTTCATTTGTTTTATCAAGCTTCTGACTTTTGGGGTTTTATTAACCCTCTGCAGTCTATTTCTCTCATCGATCTATTAGATCAAGCAACTCTTCTCAACTCATTTTCTTCCATACTGAGGGCACATCCCTTGTTTTCCATTTCCTGCGGGCATGTTATAGAAAGTTCTATAACATCTTCAGGTGGCACATTTTTTTCAATTTCATCCTGTCATCTGTTGTTCTGTCATATGGGAACTCACTGGCCTATCACTCCTCAACATTGACTGCATCAGAGTTTCCTGTTCCTTTCCTTCCAGTCTAGCTTCAAATGAACGTTTATACTGGTTTCCTGTGGAAGGCTCCAAAATATCTTGATATGGCACCTGACCAACTGCTTCCTGTTCCACTGGTTTCCCCTTAATTTGGATATCCATTGCTCTCTATCCTGTTGTGGTGCTTTCTGTATTCAATTTACTACACTGAATCCTTCTCTTTGCAGCTGTTCCATAACCTCAATTTCTATTTCTTTGACTTCTCCATTACTAATCTCTTTTTCTCTTGATCTTATTTTTTGTATTGTAAAGTTTTCCATATTCGGATTTCTTTCCCTATATTTTTCTTCAAATATCTTTAGTGCTGCTCTTTTTTCTTTGGTTAGTTTTGCTTTCTCCTTTGCATAAATATTACACCATATTAAATCTCTTTTCCTTTCCCTGTCCATATTTTTTCTTCATGTCTCCTGATCTTCTTGCTTTTCCTTATTCTGGGGACTCACTCCATCATGCTGTGATGTAGACCGTTTTAGACCTTCTACATTAAATCCTTCACTTCGCAGAGACTCTATAACTTCAACTTCCATTTCTTTATCTCCTGCTTTACTAACAGTCTTTTCTATATTACATCTTTGTGCTATTAATCTTTTTATTGTGAAATGTTTCCATATCTGGACGCCTTTGCCTGTATTTCTCTCAGAATATCTTTGAGACTGCCTTTTCTATATTAGTTAACTTGGCTTTCTCCTTTGCATAAATATTGCACCATATCAAATCTCTCTCTCATTCCCATGTCCATAGTTCTTTTTTATATTTAAATATCTCTAGGTTTCGTTGTTTATATTTTCTCACTTCCTCAGATGTTTTTTCCAAATAGATCAAAATTTCTTGATCTATATACTGTTTTTCAAAAACCTGATCTATTAATGAACACAGGTTTTTATTTGAAACTTCTGGCAGTTTTTCCTGTGGAAGTATTTTTCTTTCCTCTAATTTCTCTCAATCATTTTGTATATCTTGTGTCTGGAAATTCTGGGCTCTTTATATAATAGTAACAATGCATAATTTCTTTCTTATCCTCAATAGTCCACTCTATCGTCTTTATGGCTCTTCTTTGGCCAATCAATTTTTGTCATTTTTGTGGACTGCTACTTCCTTCTACAACAAAGGGGCCATCCTCCCCTGCGCCTGGCCCCATTGCAGGAATGTTTCCATATTTTGAGGATTCTACACTGTCATTCTTTCCAGTCCTGGCACCAGTGTGCCTACCAGGATTGGGCACTTTTTTTTTATCCTGGGTCTTGTGCACCCAGCTATCTTTTTATTTTTGATTTACTTCTGTCCCCATATATAAATACAGTCTATGTATCAGTGTCGCCTTGGTGAGATTTTGTGAAAAAAAAATGGGTCCACCTCGCCAAGTTACTCACCACGACTTTAGGATGAATTCAGTTTCAGCACTACTACTCCTTTGCTTGCTGACTTTTCATCTCTCCATCAGGACCCATCAGGCATATTGCAGCCATTTGGGTCTCCAGATGAGTCCTCAGGTCAACTGCAGCCAAAAGTTACAATGTGTCCCCATTTTTTCAGCCATCTCTCTCAGAAACCTGTCATATGCACCATATAACTTCAAGTTCTCATTGTGAAAGTACTTGATACATAAACAGTCTTTCCAAGTCTATCCATCACACTAGACTCCTTGTTCAGAGGATGGGTACCCTAAAGCATCATCAGAAACGCCCCCCTTGGTGGAAGTGGACACCACTATGGAATCTACGTGAGGTACTGTACTTCAGTGCTGCTATCTTTAAGGGTCTGCGGGCACTACATGTTCCTGGGGTATGGGCTCCGACAGGTCTTGGTCTTTCCATGCTTTACTGCATACCATGACAGCTAGCTTGTCTGGGGATGGACAACTAGACCACTGGGGAAGAGGATTTATAATGCTCCTATAAGAGCTCTCCCACTGAGGAGGTGGGATCAACGGGCAAGGATCCCCCATTTCATCATCTCCAAAATTTTACCAAAGTAGGGACTTGGGGAACTTACCACTTTGTTGCAATCTGTACCCTGGGAGGGGGACTTTGAAGGGGAGTTGAGGCATTTCGTCTTACACACATTCTCGTCCTGGGTGGGTGGGTGGGGGGGGGGACTGGAGAGCAGTCTGAAAACTCCTGGAAAGGTACCCCCAATATGGGCCAATAAAGTTCTCAGTCCATGGGGAACACAGATAGTCAGCATTCACAAGTCCCAATGTTGACAGCATCTTGGGCAGAATCAAGGATTCCTGTACCTGTCCCTGGGGACGCAAAATGGGTTCTCACTGTCAAATTATCAAGCTAGGCATCTGGGCTCAAAACACACTGCATCAAATGGGCCAGTGTCATCACCACCACAATAATGCTGGAAGAGATTGCCACATACATCAGGTGCTCCAAAGTAACAGTTATCTTCAAAGTTTTCGGCACTGAAGGGGCAATCTCTGAACCAGACACCAATGATTCAACACTATCAAGGAGCTGGGACTCTTGGACATAGCGGCACCCAGATGCCAACACTAGGGATGACAAAAGAAAGTCACAGAAGGCATTGGCAAGGACAAGAAAATATCCCCCAAGACAGATGGAACAGCTTTAAGCACAGGAGTCCCTTCCATCACTGCTGGTGCCAAAACAATTGCCAGGGAAGGAAGAAAAGGAGGGGAGTGAGCCTTCTCAAGCCACCCTAGGCACACAGATGGAAGACAGGGCACTGTATTGAAGCTGGGACTTCATGAAGCCTGACATCACATTCCAATACAGAGGGGTAGGGCTTCTGAGGAGCTGTAGGACCCAAGACACATCTGAAGAAAGTTTTAAAGCAAGGACCACTGAAAGTTCTTTTGTTGATGAAATGCTTCACACACTTCCTGTGTGTGCTGTGTTGGTGGTGCCAGAAGTCTCCTGCCAAGGAGAAGTTGATCTGGTGGGAGTCACCAGAAAAGATGCTCTTGGTTGAGGTGGGGAAGAAGTGAGGGTTTTTAGCTGGGGACATCTCTTCTAAACTGTATACATAGGATTCCTCAACCTTGCATTTCCCTTTTTTCTAGACTTGGCCCCTTGGAGGAGTTCCTCTTCGTCCTCTAATGTCAGGTTCTCAACCCATGCTGACTCAGAACACAGTAGTCTTTTTAACACAAGTTTATTCTTCTAACAACATGAGAGTGAGAGAGAGACAGAGAGAGTACAGTTGTGTTAGTGTAGTGTATGGCCTAACAGATCACAGCTGAAGTACCAAAGTTACACAGGTCATACCCCAACTACAACCAGCCCACTTCACAAAGCAAAGGGGGTCTTCCATACTCCTGTCAGAAGCTTAAACAGAGCTCCATAAAAGGACAGCTGAAGTGCGAAAATCTCCAAAGCATTTTTGTCCAGGAGGGAAACAAGAACACTGAACATTAGGAAACTAACCAAATAGTAACTACATACAAAAAAGGGTGTTAAATTCACACCCTCACAATACCAAAAAATGTAAGCAAGTAAATGGGGGTGGAGGGAGGTTAGGCTGCTGCAACAGTGATCTATTAGAACTTCTGTTATGCCAAGTTTTACTTGCACAACTGTGCTATGTTCAAACATAGATAACTTCTGAAGTAGCCTAAGCTATATGGTTAGATTACCACAGCTTATGGAAGAAAAGGGAAAAAGGGAGAAGGCAAATAAACAGACTCCAGGAACCTCTGGATGTTGGCACTAGCAATGTCCATTTTGGACATGGAAAAAGAATCCAGAGGGTAATGTTTTGGAAAAGTGCACACAGGACCATGTTGCTACCTTTAGAATACTTTCAGTCCATCCCTTTCCAGAAAGGCAACAAAGCCTTAACCCTGCTTAGAAATGGATTATTATGGTAAGTATAAAAAGGCAATAGCAACAGACAACCACCAAGAAATTGTTCATTTTGACATCTGTTGTAATTTCCCCTTATCTTAATAGAAGAGCTTTCTTGACTAAGTTTTATCTAGGTAGTATCAGATTTGCCTGTGGACAACTAAAGTGTGAAGGATCCTGTTTTTTTTTTTTTCTTTGACTCCGGGAAGTAAACCTGGACTTCAACAGTCTGTCTTGAAGTAAATTCAATGACCATTTCAGTCATAAAGGTAGGATTTGCTCTCAAACTCTGTACCTGTGGAAAACAAGGTAGGGTTGACAAACCATAAGAGCTTGTAACTCGGACACTCTCCTAGCAGATGTCAAAATATGTAAAACAGTCCTCCAAGTTAAGAGCCTCAATTCAGCCGCATGAGCCAATTCAAATGCAGACAGAGGAAGCTTCTCGAGCACAAATTTCATTTCCCAAGGAGGAGCCGCCTGTTTCCTAGGTGGACAAGTAACACCCCCTTTCAAACACTGATTAACTTCAACATTATTAGAGAAGGGTGGGGGAATCTAAGGGCAGACAAGCAGAAATGGCAAACAAATGTACCTTGACAGACAAATCTGAAAGACCATTGGACAGAAACAAATAATCAAGTCTCAAATGCAACTAGGGCTGAAGAATTTCCTGGTTCCTTTAGAAGCATCAAGTAGACAATCTTTTTACTTGCAAATGCAACATTTTTTCTGTAGCAGGTTCTCACCTTTTTTTTAGTACCTGCTGCATGCTCTCAGAAAAAAAGGTGCATAAAAGAGATCAAAATTCCATCATCTAGGTAGTTGAAGAGTTTCTATACTACAGTGCATCAAACTCCCTGTTTTCTTGAGAGAGTAAATCCACTCTGTGGGGAAGCTTGCAGTAATTCCATTTGGAGAAATTGAAAGAGAAAGTACAGTGGCGTAATTAAACTTGCCATAACAGGAGATGTCCAAATGATTACTGCTGTAGTAGCCCAAGCTATAAGAATTATATCCTGCTAAGGATGTAACAGCTGGTCAACTTTCAAAGCTTCAGGGCACCTTCCACGTTCTCAAACCACTAGTCAGCTTGACCTGAGCTGACTAAATGTCAAGTCTGGACACCAGTCATTTAAAGCTTTCATGCCAAGTGAAAGAGGCTAAAGCCCTGAGAATGGCAATACTAGGAAAATGTTACTAAATATCACACACCGACATAAAAAACATACAAAGATAAGGGGGATATAGAGTGGCCACTGCAGTAATGATCCACATTGCCTAAGCCATATGGACAAGTTAACCATAACATGACTAAGAGGAGGAAGCGCGAGGGGTCCAGAAACCCCTGGAAAATGGTGCAAGAAAAGCCTGTCGTAGACTTAGAGAAGGAATCCAATTCATAGTGCTTAGTAAAAGTATGGAAAGAGGACCAAACTGCTGCTTCTGGAATACTACTAGAACATAACCCTTTTCAAAAAGCCACAGATGAAACAAACACCCTGCTAGAATAAGCCCCTACTCTGCCTGGAATAGTTTTGTTGTGGTGGATGTAACAAAATGTAACAGCATGACAACCATTTGGAAATTGTCCATTTTGACACAGGTCGTCCTTTCTTCTTAAGGAATGAACTGATCAGACGTTCTGAAAGATTTTGTTCCATCAGGATAGATAACCACAGACTATTATGATGCTAAGGAATGGAGTATCCTTTCTTCCTCATTTTTAGGTTCTGGAAAAGATGACAGGGAGATGGAGAGCTTGGCTTAAGGTAAACTTGTATACCACTTTAGGCATAAATGAATATTAGCTCCAAAGAAAACCCTATCTTTGTGAAAAATGAGATAAGGCTGACTCAGCATGAGTTCTAACTCATTCTACTTGCAAAGATCAAAGCAATTAGAAAGTTTGTTTTTCCACTTCAAGAACCTCAATTCAGCATACTGAGCTAGTTCAAATAGAGCAAGATATCAAACAAGAGGAAAGGAAAAAAAAAATCAGACTTAAAAACTTTGAAGACTTAAAGATGCAAATAATCACAACCAAACATTAAAAAAACAATACAATTATTGAAGCAAACATTTCCACTCCAACTCTGTTTAAACCAAACATTTTAAAGTCTCAAGCTTTAAAATATATACAACCTTCCTTATAGCCAAGTAAATAATCAAGTGACTTCCCTTTTCATTCATAAGGCAAAATATGTTCAAGCAGAGAACATTTAAAGCGCATTCCCACTATGAACTTAAGATAATCCTGTCACTGAACATTTTAACCTTTCCTAGTCATTACCGAGATGTGCCTGCATCCTACAATTAAAAACTCAAAAAAGGTTTATAAATATAGTGCAAATTACAATCACACTGTAGTGTATAAATAATACCCTTAGTAGTGCAATTAAAACTATTCTGTAAAACAATCAAATGTACTAACCCTGTGTCATGGTGAAACAAAACTATGAATACTGCAGTCATAGAGGTGAAACGTACGCAATTCATAGGTCTTTATTCCATAATTAAATCTTACTGGTTTCTCTTAAAATGACTTGCAGTAGATAGCCCAACAAATTCTAACACACAGAATAAGAAATGTTTAGGTCTCGCATTAATGCTCTTGAAAAAACTGGTTCATTTTTCAAAACTCTCCAAAATGTTAATTCGATATAAACTTTATTGAAACATGCAACTTCTCTCAGAGTACAGATCCTGTTTCTTACTTCTACCTCAGTTCAAAATGTTCTTTCATCATCAGCTAAATATTTATTACAACCATGTAATAAGGAGAGGCCAGTGTTCCCTACAACTTTTCCAATAGACCTTTTCCAAAATCTGAACATTATAAACTCTTTCCACAAAACTAATCAAGTCAGCTTTCCTTAGAAGTCTTGCACCATTTACTACATGCTCTCCTAGCCTAGTTAATTCACCATATGGTGGGGCATTGAAGGTTTATTCTAAATGACAACTGTGACCCTGAAGACAATTTAAGGGAGATGTTTCCTTAAGGTACTCCTTAGTAGCTAAATGAATACCATCCGTAGAAAAAGAGTTGTCAAAAAAAAATATATATATATTGTTCCAAACATTCATAGGTAAAACTTAACTGCAGATTATTCTTACATAAACCATCTACAGCATTTTCAAATTCATTTTTATCATAACATACAAACAAATCATCATGACAATGAAAATATAAAAAACTTAAAAAAAATGCTGTACATCCAGTTTACATTGAAGGCGGCCATGAATACATTAGCACACAAGGGAGAAACACATGCCTCCACAGCTGTACTCTTCTTTTGTAAATAAAAATACCCATCAAACAAAAAAACAAAAATTCCACCAAACTAATATATTCAGAAACTACACCATCATTCAAGAAATATTGCAAAGCCAAAACACCATCAATTCTTATGGGCGTATATAAACTATTTATATCCACTGTTGAAAAACAGATATCTCAACCACCGTTAATAAAATTATCCTGTATTTTGCAGAACTCCTCTTTTGAACCCTTAATAAGGGATAGCAATTTAAACACATTTCAGCAGCCAAGCATTTATAAGTTTACCAACCTTTTCCTGGAAACCACCACATTCAGAAACAATTTGTTAATCAAGTGGTTTATAAATGTTTTTTATGGATTTTAGGCAGACAAAAAGTAGTAATACATAGATTCATAGCTAACAAGTTTTCGAAAAGATACACTTTTAATACTATCCTAAATCAAATCCCTAAGAGAAGCTAAAGCTTGCTGGGACAATTGTTCCGATGTACCCCATACACTTCCTTTTCATTCAGATGTGCATGTGACATGCACATCTCATAATAATGACTTGTTAAAATCATTACAGCATTACTTTTATCCACAGACTTAATAAATATATTTCCGTTCTTCTGCAAGGCCTGACATTCAAGTTTAGTTAAACTATATTTATCATAAAGCTTAAACAATAATTCTACACATTCTCCAACACTGAAAGAAACCAACGCAGCAAACTCATTTGCAGTCTATTAGTCACATGTGGGATAAAGACACTGAATCGATTTATACCTAAATCCAACAAATGCAATAAAATCAATTTCCTGTACAGAGCACCATGAAAAAAATATGAATTTCTTGGCTTTCATTGCAGGAAACATTGCATAAAAATGTATGTAAATGTAATTTCCTATCAAGTTTGAAACATTCTATTTCTAATTTACATAGACAAGGTAAATGAACTGACAACCTTCAAACTTTTTGACAAAACAGAGAGAAGTGCCCTCAGATTCAAAGCTCAATAAATTAACTACACATTCTAGAAAGTCAAGGAGTCTATTTCTGACATTCCATGTATCTAATGTCCAATTTTTGATTAAAGTATACCATTTTCGAAAGGAGCAAAAGTTAGTTTTCTAATACAAAATTAAGATCCTGTGGAGGAGCCACCTGTTTTCTAGGAGGCTTCATATGCAGTACCCCTTTCAAAAACATTTTCACACAAGACTGCACTGACAGAGGGGGGGTCCCATGAGCAGACATGTGAAAATGAACTTGACAGGCCATAGGATTGTAACTCCCACAAACAATGCAGAACCTTGGAAACATTAGCCCTGAACTGATACTGGTTCTTTTCTTGGCATCAAATAGAAAACCTTTTCTATTTACTAATATATGATTTTCTCATAGCAGGGTTTCTTGCCCCCAATAATACCTGCTGCATGTACTCAGAAAACAGGTGTCTAAAAGGTTTTAATGTTCTATCACACAGGGAATCACCTGTAGTTTGGGTTCAGGATGTATCAAAACCCCCTGGTCCTGTGCGAGTAAATCCAGTCTGTGAGAACGCTTGTGGTAATTGCCCCTGGCCATTTCCAAAAGAATAAACACTCTTGCTTGGGCCAGAAGGGAGTCATTACAATAATCTTTTGGGAGTCCTTCTGAATCTTCAGAATAACCCTGAATATTAATGGAAAAGGTGGAAAAGTATACAGTCTGACTGGAAAAACTCAGGAATCAATCCAAAAACAGATTTTTTTTTTCTAGTGGAAAGAAGGATCTTTGAATAGAGGTGTCCAGCAGACACCCCGGAAAGCAAGGAGTCAAGACAGGAATTCTGTAAGCTTACTGGGAATCTAGCTTGTGTAGATCTCTCTCCCAACTGAGGGATTCCTGACATCTTGATAAAGTCTCTGCAAAAATATGCAAGTCATCTAAACAAGGAAAATATGAATACCCTGCTGTCTGCAGTAGACTCTCACAGCAGCTAGACACTTCATAAATACCTCTGCAGCAGCAGATGCACCAAAGGTTAACAAACAGAAGTGATATGATGTAGACACAGAAAACCTTAAACATCTGAAATCTGGATCTATACAAATGCAACAATATGCATCTTTTAAAATCAAAGTTCACCAAAACACTTAAATGGGGAATAAAAGGTAACAAGTTGTGAAGAGAGCATTTGAACTTGGGCACCATCACAAACAGGTTCAGAAAGGAAAAAGTCAGAATGGGTTTCTAGGAAATTTCTCATTTTTTGCACCAGAAACATCCTTGAATAAAATCCTTCCCCTAACTGAGGAGAATGGGCAGCTTCTATCACCCCCGAGTGAACATATGCTTAATGACAGGAAGAATGAGTCTGGTCTAGTTAGAGAGGATGAATCTCCCAGATAGGTGGGAGAGATTCCTACTGCCACCAGTAACCTTTTTGGATTACTCTCAGAACCCATCTGTCTGAAATTATCTGTTGCCACAGAAATAAATGGAGGTTCAGTCTTTCAGGAAGGATTAAGGAACAGTCAGGGTGAAAGGAAGGAAGCTTGTCCTTTATACAGTCAGACTTATTAGACTGTCCTTTGTTCTGGGGAGCTCCTATTTTCCTTTTGGAGCATCCCTGCATTGCTTTTAAAACATCGGCTTACCAGCAGCATACTGAGGCTGTATTTTTATTTTTAAAGAAAGCTATAGGGGGAGCACTGAATCCCTTGGCAAACTTGGAGAAGGAGGCCTGAAAACTCAGATTCCTTCAAATCAGCTTCCCACCTCTGTAGCAGAAGGTACAAAAACTAGCGCTCTATCCAAGGGAGAATTTAAAATTTCATTTTTGACATCCTGTAGATGATTTTTGAGAATATAGGCAGACAAACTGCCAGGGGTGGCTCATGCTATAGCACTGCAGCTCCCCCAGCTGTGGAAAGACAAAAAAATAAATAAATAAATAAAATAATTGCGAAAAAAAGGCACAAAAAATAAATATTTCTTGAGTCCCGGAGCTCCGCGCATGCCATTTGAAAGAATATGTAATGCAAAACTGGTGTATGTTAAACAGTTTTTTAAAGTATTACTGACATACAGTCTTCAGAGACCTTTACATTTAATCCCTCACTATGAGCTCTATAAAGAATAGTAGTTTTTAATGTGTTTTCTTTGTGGAAAGAAAGGTTGTTGAAGCCATGGCATGCTGTGTTCATGTCTCACAGTTCAGAGCACCTTAATTAAACAGTAATTTTGTTCCATCTTGTGTCCCATCTTGCTCATATCTAGAGTCTGTCATGTTTTTTCTTCGAAGATTATATTTCTTAATTTGTAAATGGGGAGGACAGCTGTAGCAGTTGAATAAGTGTTGAGCAGTAGCCCAGATCAGTGAGCAGTATCTGTAACGATGACTAAGTCACGCTTTCTCAGAGCAAAGCATTTGTTCATTTTCACAACTGTACGTCTCATAGTAGGGTTGATAGCGTGATTTGCTTTTTGTGGATGATCTTGATCCCACGTAAGCAAGGATTGTTCTGCACTTCTTACGTCTGCTTAGCTGCTGAAAAGGATCTGTGGACCAACCCACCTAGCTGGTTAACAAAATAAATACTTAGCAGGAGCTGCATACAAAATAACTATCCACTACTGTAGTCATCAGGTATTGTAAGGACTAAATACTTGGTTCAGCATTTTGAACGCGATGAGGACAAGAAAAACTGGTAATAAAACACACAGCGCTAGTGACTTCTTGGGAGTAGGAAAGATGTTCCGCGGGCCCATGGGTCTTTCAGCTGCTTTTTAATAACCAAAAATAAATGTTTTTTTGTTTCTGGCTAATAGGGAGCAGTTTGACAACTTGTGGATCATCTTCACTACTTTCAAGCAGTCATTGGTTCAGCATTTTGCTCTGTAGTCAGAGTAGGCCACTAGAAGTAATAACATTTTAGCTATTTAATGAGTCACACACACCTATTATAATGTTTTATCCTTGCGCATATTTTTATTTTTCCAAATATTTAGTGGCAAGTCTGTTAACAATTAGTCCAATGTACGGCTGTAATGATTTTTTGGTGGAAATGGATCTCAGCAGTATTAATTTTAACTCTATTTGTCAGGAAAGAAGTTTTAAAGGGGCATATTTTGTCTTATGCAAGTTGAATTATTTGCATTAGCTAACCTTACTGGTGAAAATACCCTTAATTAATATTTTATGATTCAGAGCGAGTATATACCACTGCTTTTTTGCTGTTGTGCTAACGCATTTTGTGTGATACATGAAATATTTCACACTGAGGATCACCTGTTTTATGATGTTACACATGAATTTATGTACATCCTCTGTAGCTTTAGTAAACATCACACGTGATTAAGGCTAGCTGAGGCAGGCAAAGTGGTGTGAAGTATAGGCATATCATCTGCAGCAGAGGCTGTGTACATTACAATCTTCTCCTTGAGCATTAATATATAGCATTAAAGTGGTTTGTTCATATTACCAGGAACACTGCAGCATTTAGGGAATTAAGTGCTGTGATGCAGTAGTACATCAATTCCTTTTTTATTTGAGGCATTTAAAAAAAAATTTTTACTAAACTGCGGGTCAAATACATTCAGCATATCCCTCATAATCTTGAGGAAAGTGGCACTTTTAAAAACTTGTTAGAAGAAAAGGAGCACCTGAAAATATTTTTCAACAGGGTGAAAATGTTTACAAATGTATGTTTTTACAAGTGGAGGTATCACAGAAATTGCTATTTTCAGCATGTTACTTGGTCCTTTTATAAAGCTGAATATAAACTATAATTAGAACTGCAGTGCAAGGAGAAGTGGCTTGAATAGAGTGCTGCTTGTTTTTTTATACTTGATTTTGACTGGCATTCCAGTAATGTATTTAAAAAGTAATTTATTTTTTCATGCCTCACAACCTTTTTGTTTCCATCTAGACATTAAGTAAGCTGTCATGTAGCCAATGCATTGAAATATTTTTTTTCTTCTACACTTCATTTTGTCTTAATTGGACTCTCATAATGACAGTTTGGCACCCAGGGCAGTGTATTTAATTGAAGTCCCAGTTTTTGTGGTTTTGAGCATATCTCTGCCTCTTTCTAGTTGATCAAACCCCTTCCCATTGGCCCCACCTATTCAACTGTCTGCTGCAGCCCCCCTTTGATTTGAAGTCACCAGCCACCACTGCAAACCGCTTCCTAACAATTCCAGTCACAACAGAAGAATCATATGCATTTTCAAATACTGGGTAGTCACTTGAGACACAGAAGAAACCAAGTTACACAAAACAGATATTCTCACAAGAGGCAAGTATAAAGAGCTTTACAGCTGAGAATTCTGAAAGCAAGAATTCCAGAAAAGAAAACCCTGTTTCCCCAAATCTATCACAAGCCTTCCTACCCTTGTCAGAAGGACAGTGATTGGTATTAACCAAATGTTTTGCAGTAGCAAGATGCACTAAAGCAATAGCTGCAAGGTCTGATCTGGGATGACTATACTGTATACAAACTTAAAAGACCAAGCCACTTCATATATTTTATCTGCTTTGTGGGAGGGAGAAGCAAGCTGGCTGTCAAAGACGTTGCAGGTTGTGACAAGAACATCCTTCAAAGCAGACAGAACAGGGAGGAACAGGAGTAGATTTTGGAAACCCCAATCTGAAACAAATAATTTTCTGGACGACTGGGAAACAGAACGGTTTTCCCTCTAACAACTGATTAATTTTGGAAATGGAAAAGTTTCCAAGAAAGAGAATCATTCAAAAGTACTGGCCAAAGCCACACACTGCTCAGAATCAGAAATCTGTGAAAACACAATCAGCACACCTTCATAATCACCGAGTTTTGTAGATTCACAGAAAAGTGCTAGCTGCCATTGTGGACCTTTAAAGCCTAGACAATTTCCCTCAAATATGAGGATCAAACTCTGTACCTTGTGTCTATGAGGTGAACACCTTAACCATTATGCCAACCCCCAATCCAGTTTTAAACGCTTGAATCTCTTCAGAAAACAAATCTGCTTTTCTTTTACCAGAAACAGCCAAAGAGGAAGGATAGAGAGCCAACACTAAACCTGCAGCTATGCCAAATAAATTACTCCTATCCAGAGTAACTAAGACAGGTGAAAACGTATGTTTAAGAATTTCTTTTTGACAAGAATTTCTGAAGAAACAGGCCCGCTTTTCTCAGCAAAATTCTCCCTAAGGGGGACACAACGATATGGTTAGACAGAGTGGCATTCCCTGCCCCCTCTCTCAGGACCAAGAAGAGGGGTTCTTCCCTTGCCTGCAAAGGGTACAACAATAGCCACAGAGGATGCGTCTAACCCCTGTCCATGGCAGCTGTAGGGACTACACCAGTGGAACCCAAGGAAAAAGATGATAGGTCAGAGAAACCAGTTTTGGCCACAGAAAAGCCACCCACTTGTAATTGAGGCACTTTAGCAGTCTGCTGTGGTGACAATGGTTGTTTAACAGTTTTCTTCTTTTTATGGCCAGAAGACAGAATAACCCAGGAACTTGCAAGTTGTTTCATGGTTAAGTAAACAAAAAAGTTGACAGATCTAAAGGAAAAATGATGGCAGTAGTCGGTAAAACAGTTACGTTGCAAAAAGCTAACTTTTTCCACAATTAAAATACAGTAAAAAGGACTTCACTTACCCCAGCCCCCTAAAGTAAAAACACAAGTTACACACCACAGGAAAAAATAGTGTAAAATTAACTAACATCTTTTTAACACAAAAATGAATAAAAAACAAAAAAAAAACCTCCTGTTTTAAAGTGAACAAGAGTCGCACAAATGTCATTAAAATGTCTTTTTCTAGCTTAATTACTTAAGCTTCACAGAAAATGTAGGTTTTCTCTCAAGAGAGAGAAATGGAAGGCATCTTCTCCAGTAGGAGCTCGTCTGTCCAGCTATGGGACAACATTAGCTGATGGCAGCAAAGCTCTGGGGGCTTTGTTCCCAAACCTGACTTTCGGTCAAGCCCAACTCTAACTGACTAGTTGCTTAGGTGCACAGAAGGTACCCTGAAACCTTGGAAGCTTCCCGGCTATTATAACTTTAGCAGGACAACACACACATAACTTAGGTTACTTTAACACTGATCCATATGAAGAACCAATGTGGTCTTAAACCAAATGGAAGCTACCACCAAAGCTTTTGGAGTTTTCATGGATCTTTGGAATAATCCTGAATATCAAATGAAAGGGTTAAAAAGCAGACAGGAACATTCCCTTCCATGGGAATGAGAAAGCATCAGTCTTCCACGCCTGTTTGCAAGGAGCCCTGGAGCAATTTTTTTTTTAGTTGTCTGTTCTGAAGGGAGGAAAACAGAACTATCTGAAGTGCTCTCCACAGTGGAATCAATTCTTGGAAGACTCCTGAATAAGGTTTCCATTTGTGGGGGGTCTCTCTTTCCTGCTACACTTTTCTGCAATAACGTTTTGTTCTGCTGTAAATTTAAGAAAGTCTGAAGAGTCAAATTGGGCTGAGATGCTACCTTCCAGGCTATTACAACTGCAAAGAGGGAAAAAATTCTCTGAAGACTTTGCTTGGGGTATAAAAATACGTATGCAAACACTTACAAATCTTCTAGACTTTGTTGCACATTTGGGAGCCATACGTATAGCATCCCATTGTTTTCTCTGTGAATTGCTTATCCAGTTTTCTCTTCCCAATCCTTTGTAACCTCCTCTGATTCTTATAATTATGTGATATTTTATATGCCCTACTAATTATTTTTTTAAACAGTGGCTTCTGTTCTAGATTCTACTAAAAACTCTACCAGTACCGGTCCTTTAACTTAGAATACACATTCTTTTTCCTTTGCCTATACTCTATCAATCCTTGACAGGGAAGGCAATCTTCAACCTGCAAGTCCAAATGAATTTGTGGTCTCTTCCCATTCTATTACGTTTCCCTAATTATTTGCTTCCAATACTGTGATTCCTTTGCCAATTTTCATCAGTCAATTCCAGCCCCCTCTTTCCTATTCTCTGTACCCCTAATTACAGTCATCCCTATCGAGAGAATTTTTCTCCATTCCTGTGTTTGCTTAGCTCTTAGAATATTTTCCTGTTACTTTATGAATACAACATTTTGTAGGGCTACTGTTCTTCTCCTCAAGGATCTGCATCCAAAATCCCAGTCTCTCATTTCTCGAGCTTCCCCAATTTCATCATTCATTTCCACTTTGAATTATACTGTTCTGCTTGTGCTATGTATAGGAGCCTTAACTGTTTAGCTCCAAAATACCCTTCCATATCAGGTAATCCCAAACCATCTTGTTTATTGGAAGGATCAACTTATCCCACTTGACTCTTGCCCTCTTTCCTTCCCAGATAAAATTCACCTTATTAATTGCCATCCACTACTTCTCTGGTTGATAAATGTATGCCTAATCTGTGTATAAAACTAAAGGGACTAAATATATTTTCATTGCTTGTATCTTGCTATCCATAAAACACGATTTCCAGTTTCTCAGTTTATGCATTATCGTTTGCTAGTCTCTTCATGTTTAAACTATACTCCTAAATACTTCATTTTATCGTGTCCCAATAAATATAGGTACTGCTGAGTCAATTCTTGAGGGGGTATACAGTTTACAGCTACTGCCTTTGTTTTATCTTCATCACTTCTACACCCCAAAAAGACATGAAACTGCCCTAAAATGTTCCACAACACTGAGATGCCCTTTTCTGGTTTTATCAGGTACAAAACAGCATCTGCAATTAAGCCAACTTTTCTTGATTACCATACTGATTATATCCTTGAATTTCTGAGTCCGTTATTTTCTTTGTCGATGGTTCTAAATATAATGCAAATAAAGGTAAAAAAGAACACCACGCCTGGTTCCTCTGTTCAAACAGAACTTATCACAAAGGACCCTCACACCAACTTTACTTTTTACCTTTGATCCCGCATATATATATATATATATATATATATATATATATATATATATACATATATATATATATATATACACATATATATATACATATATATATATATATATACATATATATATATAGATATATATATCCTCTTAATTAACCTAATTTTGTCAAGGGAATGCAAATGCTTACACTGCCCTACTCACTGTCTCCCCACCACAAAATCACACTGATCTTTATCAATTTTGGCATTACTCTTGCTATTCTTTTAGCTATTATAGGCAAACACTTTATAATAGTGGTTTAGAATCTAAACGGGCCTATATGAAGCTGGATCTGATGAGTCTTTACCATCTTTAGGTATTACAGCCACCACAGCTTTTTTTTCCCCATGATGTCAGTGATTGTCCTCCCTTTAAAATGCTGTTAAACTCTTCCAGATCTTTATCATTTTCTTTCCTCCTAGTACTCCTGTGGAAGCTTGGGAGCTATCTATTCCTGGAGACTTTCCAACAGATTAGTTACATCACCATTTTTATCATCTCTCCTGTTATCCTAACGGTTAGTAATTGAGCATCATCTTCCTCTAACCTTAGCATATTTAATTATTCCATAAACATTTCCAGTTGAACTTTTCTTGATTTCCACATTTCTCTGCTTTATATACATTTTCATAAAATTTCCGAATTTTTTCTAATACCGCTACAGGATCTCTGGTTATTTTCCTTGTTACAGGCTCCCTAAGCTTGAAAACCTATTCTACGTTCTGTTGCCTGAGCTGCTGTGCTAAAAGCTTTAGTGCTCTAGAGTTATTATCAAAAAACAGTTGCTTAACAGCAATCTTTCTAAACTCATGCACATTATCAAAGTAGTCCTTTACTTTTTTAATTTGGCACTCTGCAGTTGAACCTCTTGTTCTGAAAAATTCCCCCTATTCTGCAATACTTTAGCAGTTATCACCCCAGTTAAACAATTCTTGTTACTTCTTAACCATCTCCCCTTTATTTCTACCCTACTTTTAAAACTCCACTTTCATTTTATCCCATTCCCCAACTATGTTTTCTGAAAAAAATTCTACCTTTCCTAATAACACACTAAATTTCCACTATCCATTCCTTAAATTTGTCTATTTCACATATAGATGGGGAAGTGCCAGCATCTAATTTTTATTTCATTACCTCACATTTTACTACTGGTGCATGATCTGAAAGTTACTGGATGTGTATGAAAACTTTTAATTAAATGCACGTGTTCCAGTGAAATATAACTTCTATCTAGCCTATCCTAGTTTTTGTATCATGGGGAATATGGAAATTCTTTCCTAGCTCCTACTACTAAATTCCCATCTTCCATACCAAATGTTTTCATAAATTTCTTCAAAAGTCTACCCTCTGTTATATTTTCCCTTTTAGGCCCCCCAGATACATACTGTCGCAAATGAAATTTCACTCCCCACCTTTAAGTAATATTCCCTTCTGAAAGAGGATGTCTCCCAGAATTTTCTTAAAGCTCCATTGTAGCAGTTTTAGGTGGAATAAAAATGTGTGCCAGTATAATCCTCCTTTGCCAGTTAACCCCATACTATTATATCTTTCTTCTTCTATCAGCTCGTCTAGGAATTAACATAAGTAATCCTCTTGTCCCAGATACTCTGCTGAATAACATCCTAAATCCTTCATCAAATTCACATGCTTAGCTCTTTCCAGATGTGCCACTGTAGCACAGCTATTTGCACTCTGTATTTTTAATATAGTTCTTTGTATATACCTGTTCATTCATATTAAAAGATAAGGAAATTGTCATTATAAGAAATTATCCTCACCCACTACAACAGCATTTTAATGTCTAGTTTCAGCTTTTGTATTACATGCATACACTCTTTGGGGCTGGTTGATCATTTACACAGTTTGTCATATCCATTTGAACCTATGTTGCATCTTACAAGACTTTTTTTCATTTGAGGGGTTTCATTAAAACACACACCTTCAGAACACCCCACAACCCAGAGACTCCCCAAACTCTGGAATAGACTGCCCATACAGGTTAAGCACAGCGCCTCTTTGGCGCTCTTCAAAAGGAACCTTGATGATTGGATGGGAGATAGGAAATTTACCCTGGAGATCACATCAGTCACCCTGCTAGATAGGAGTCCAGTGATGTAAATACTGTGGGAAGAAATAGCCAGGGAATTGTTATGGCTAGGCTTGTACAGGCCCTAGGGCTGATAGCCTAGTACCAACTTATGAACAAATTTAACTTAATACCAAGACACAAAACTATTCAATCTTCAAATAATGACATTTAACCCTCCTAAGAGAACTGTCCCAGACTGACAGCTACACTCAAAGGCTTAAATTAACCTATAATGAAGGTTATCCATGCTAAGAGGCAAATGGAACTGCCTGTGCATCTACTTCTGCTAAGTTCATCAGTTTTTGTCTTATCTTTTATCTCTCTCCCAGATGTAGAAAACTTGAAAGATTTCAGAAAACATTATCTTTCAGCCACTGAAAGAAAAAAATATTCTGTTTTTGTTCTCATCAGCTTATCTTATAGAAACATGAGAACCAGATACATTTGCCTTCAGCTACAGGCTTCTCATGTTGAACTGTGAGCATCTGTTAAAGGAAACATTTAATTACATTAAATTTTATTTACTTGCTTCCACTTAAAACTTGTTGTCAGGTCAAGCCAAGATCCTTAATCCAGTCATACCCCTATGCAAAAGAAAGAAAAAGCACATCAATTTTACTTGTATCAAGTTCTTTTGTCCAGGCTTTATTCTTTTTACATTGCAGTGTCTACATTTCTTTAAACTGAAGAAAGGAAGATGAAAAAAGGGCACCTGTTTACATTAGTATCCCTATTACACACACAAAAACATAATTGAAAAAATATTTACTTTATAACAAGCAGTACATATCACATTTTGCAAAAATACTTCTAACAAAAACTGTTTTACTTACAGTTACTCTCTCCTTCCTCTTCTCCTCTACTTAATGTTCTTCCAAATATTAATGACATTAAGTAGAGCATATGTTTGGAATCCACTGCAAGTTTAACAAAGTAAAAAAACTCCAATATTTCCAACTGTTCTTGTTCCACTATATTTTACAAATGTGACTGATGTTTTTATAATCCTATATTTATTCATTACTTTTCAAGTTGCTGGTTTTCTTCCAGTTTATCTCCCATCTCCCAATTTCAGTCTCTGGTTCATTTCTAACATACTCCTGGTTCATCTAGTCAGCTCCTCTGCTTTTTTCTGTCTCAAGTATTTTCCTTCGGAACACTGGAAAAACTTCACTGGCATAGTCTCTCCATGAGCTTTATTAGCAGAATAAGATGCAGAATCCCTTCTGTTTGATAGCACACTTTGTTGTACAAACTTCTGTATTCCCTCCTTAGCATGTTCTGTATCAAAAACAATATTCTGAAGATAGCTGGGTACAGCAGCTTGAATCTCACATCTGCTTCATGACATTCCCTGACTGCTTGAATAAATGTATTCCTCGTCTGCCTGATGTACAGTGAGTAACCATTTTCCACAAACACTCTACTGTATCCAACTTTTAGTACTTTGTCCTTCTGCCACAGTTTTGTCAGAATCAACTCTTTCTGCTGTTTGGATTGCATCTTTACATTTAGAGGTCTTGGCTACTTTCTCATGGTCTGGGTTTGGAGAGCACACACGATGTGTCCTTTCAATTAACAACTGCCTTGGAATACCAGTCCAGCTGCTTATTGCGCTTTTATTAACATTAATATCATCTGTTCCTTCCAGTTTCTATAGCACAGCAGAAAATCTCAGGTTCTCCCTATGTGCTCTGTCCTCTAATTCTATCATTTTTTGAAACATCTCTTCTTGAGAAGTGTCACATTCGGCCAGCCTTTTTTCCATTTCGACCTCTGATTTTTGCAGCTTTTTTCACCTCATCTGAATATCTTTTTAAAGCTTTTTCCAGCCTTTCGTTATTTGAGTTAATATACTCCTTCAGTGTTATTCACTGGTTCTCTTTTTGGAGTTTCTTTTCATACTGTGGGAGAGCTGAAATTAAGTGGTTATTCAGTGTGCAGCCATCTTGTAAGGTCTATCCATTCTTCCCCTTTATAAACTCCAGAAATGGGCTCCAAAAAGGCAAAGGGTGTACATGCATAGTCTGGACAAATTTGAGAAACTATTGTATCTTCATGTGTAGTCTAAACAGGGGAAGCAAAAGAATCATCAATGCTATGTACCTAGAATCCCGAGAAACCTCCTTGCAGATGCATGTTTTTCACTGAAGAAACTCTGGAAGAACTGCTGAAAAGTACTGTTGTGTAAGAACTTACCATAACCCTAGATGTCCTTCTCTTCTATATGCTGCTGTATTCATGACATCAGTCAGTTTGCTTCTGGTGAACTCTCGTATGTCCGGTCATTACACAAAAGTTAAATGCTACCGTTAGGGTGCACGCGACGTCCTGTGCCTCTCTCGGACATTGGTCGTAAATGGATGTCTGGTATAAAGCAGAAGTCAGCATGCACCTTCTTCAGAACTGAATGCCGCCGGAATCAGCGACTAGGGAGTGGGTACTCCAAGAGTCAAGAATCAGGCAAGTGTGAAGGGGAAGGCTGGGTGGAATCTATACAGCAGCATATAGAAGAGAAAGACATCTAAGGTTATGGTAAGTTCTTACATATTACTATGTCCTTCTATTCATATGCTACTGTATTCATGACATCCGGGAGAGTGCAAAAGCTCCGGTCCTAAGAAAGGGGAGGCGTACCACAGCAATTTCCACAAACCCGTGAAGGATGGCTCTGGCAAATCCTGCCCTGGCTCTAGAGACCATGTCCAGTTTGTAGTGTCTACTGAATGTGTGAACAGAAGATTATGTAGCTGCTTCGAGGATAGCAGCTGTGTCCAATCTTTAAAGGATTGCTCCAGAGTAGGAGGCTGCTGTGGTGGAGTGCCCTTACTGGGGCTGGGAGAGACTTACCATGGTTAGTGTAACAAAAGCAAATGATTTAGATATCCAAGAGGATATGGTTTGCTTGAAAACAAGCTGACCCAGAGCTCTTGGGTGGTAAGAGATGAAAAGCCTGTAAGATTTGAGGAGGGATTTGGTTTTGGCCAATAATACTGGAGCTGTCTGTAAATGTCTAGTGAATGAAGTATCCTTTCTGCCTTGTTCTGCAGAGCGGGGAAAAAGGTTGGCAGATGGATAGCCTGATTCAAAGGACAGCTCACTGACCACTTTAGGCATGAAGGTAGGGTTAGTAAACGAACATACCCTGTCCTTGTGGAATACAGTGAAGGGGGGGGGGCTGCCATAAGGGCCTGGAGTTCAGAGATCCTTCTGGTTGAGGTGATGGCCACCAAGAGTATGGTGTTCCAAGTGCAATGTTGGGAGGGTACAGTCTTTGGCTGGTTCAAAGGGTGGAAGTGTCAATTTTTCTAGGACAAACTTAATATCCCAAGGAGGAGGAATGGACTTCTTTGGGGGGCTTGATATACAGTGCCCCCCCCCCAGAAAGAATTTGACTTCTAACCTGGATGCTAGAGGTAGTACCAAGGGCCGGCATAATGAGATGCCAGATAGGTGGAATTTTAATGGAGGAATAGGATAGTCCAGACTTCATAACGTCACACAGGCAAGACGAGACCATTGGGGCTCTGCCATCAGTGGCTGTAAGGTGTTTCTCTGACACCATACTTCCATTTTGACAGGTAAGATTTTCTGGTAGCTGGTTTTCTGGCCTCCTGCAGAACCCGGATCACGTCCTGTGTGTATAGGTGTCTGAAGGGAATCAATGCCCTATCACCCACAATGTGATGCCCCATCACCCACAATGTGAGATTCAGTGTGGACAGTTGGGGTGTAAGAGTTTTCCCTTGTCCTGTGTGAGCAGGTCCAATCGCTGGGGTAACTTGCGATGATTGCCCCTGGATAAGTGAAATAGAAGGGGGAACCAATGCTGCCTTGGCCAACAGGGAGTCACCAGCAAGATTTAAGTCTGTTCCTTTGGAATTTTCAGCAGGACTCTTCGTATGAGAGGAAGGGGGTGGGAGAATGCATATGCATACACCCCCTTCCAAGAAACAGTGTGTGCCCACCTTCCAAGCCCCTGGGTGAGTTACCCTGGAGCAGAAGGTCGTGAGCTGTTCATGGGGTAGGCAAAGAGATCCACATCTAGAATACTCCATCAATCGATCTGGTCCAGAAATATGTCCCTGTTCAACATCCATTCGTGAGACAGGTTCATGGTCCTGCTTAATGAATCTGTCATCACATTGTCTGCAGAAGGGATATATACTGCTTGGAGTAAGATCGGTCTCTCCAGGGTGATTTCCCAAGCCTGCAGTGCTAGTCTGCACAGAGGGTAGGACTTTGCCCCCCCCCCCTTTGCTGACATACCACAGCACAGTGGTATTGTCTATGTACCAGGGTGCCTGATAAGCGACCCTTGAAAATTTCCAAGACCAGTACCAAGACTCTCATTTTCTTGATATTGATGTCCTCACTCTCTATTTTCTTAAGGTTGTACCCCAGCCTGTATCCTACACATCTGTAGAGAGATCCTGGTTGAGGGGGTATGGGCAGGCCAGGATTTGACTGAATCTGGGAGATCCACCATTTCAGTTCCTTGGTGAGGCATGGCAGCATGGGAATCATGAACTCTAGAGTATGTAAGTGTTGTTTCCAAATTGTCAGATATCACTGGAACTTCCTCATGTGTAGCTGTGCCAGGAGGACCATGGGGATAGTAGAGGTCATGAATCCTAGTATTCTGAGGAATTCCCTGGCTGAGATGGGTTTGAGAGGAAGGATTTCCTCGAGGAAAGATGTGAGCATGTTGAGGTGGGATAGGTCCAAGACAGGCCTCCAGCCATCATTTCCCTTGTCAGAATCAGACATCCTAGGAACACCTGATCTTGAGAGGGTATCAGGAAGGATTTTTTTGAAGTTTATGGCAAATCCCAGACCTGTTAGGCAGGAGATGGTGAAGGGCAGGTGTTGTAAAGATCATGGAGCTTGATGCAGCCTGGATAAGGATGTCATCTAGGTAGGGGAAAAGTTGTATTCCCTTCAATCTAGCAAATGCCATGACTGGGGCTAGACATTTTGGAAATACTCTTGGTGCGGGTCTATATTAGAAGACTGAATGTTTAGGTGCTCAAACACCTAAACATCGATCTAATATCAAAAGCAAAAAATGGCGAACGGCCGATTTAACGCAAGGAGAGATATCCCTTGGCCGTTCGCCAGAGTTTGCTATTTTCCTACTGTTGAGCGATCTCAGAGTTGGTATATTTAGTTAGGGGGGTGTGGGGGGAGGCGAAGCCCCTCACTTAATTTAGATGTAAAGTAATGTTTTTTTGTGTTGTGGCTGAGGAACGTATTTCCCTGGGACGTTCGACACTGTGCGGTTCGATATTAGATCGATGTTTAGGTGTTCGATCACCTAAACATTCGGTCTTCTAATACAGACCCTCTAGGTGCCGTAGAGAGACCACAGGGTAAAGCACAGAACTGAAAAGTGTGCAGAATCCACTGAGAAGCTGAGGTACCTTCTGAAACGTGGGTGGATTGGAATGTGTAAATAGGCATCCTTTATATCCAAAGGACACTAGGTAAGCCCGAGGAAGGATCAGGGGTAGAAGACTAGGAAGAGAAAGCATCATGAAGGAGGGTACTCCAAGGAAGGTGTTGAGGTGGGATAGGTCCAAGACAGGCCTCCAGGGACCTTCCTTTCTGGGGACCAAGAAGATTCTTGAATAAAATCCTCTTCCTCTTGCAAAAGATGGGACCTCCTGAATGGTTCCTTGAGCAAGAAGTTCTTGCAGGACTGGAGAGAAGAGAGGGATTTGGTCTCAGGGTGGGTAAGGGATGGATTTGGAAGTGGGTCTGGCCTCCCA